>NC_083621.1:16047971-16070471 GCF_963584025.1 Labrus mixtus | reverse complement strand
ACAAAATGTGCGTTAGAAGATGTCGACAGGGACGGATACGAGCACACACATATACTTGAAATAAAATCATTCAGCCAAATCAATCATCTGTTCAGCTTGACTTCCTCCGAAATGTTTCCTTGGAGAGAAGCAGTTTAATCTGTATTCTCGTCGTGTGTTTGTGGCCTGTGCTGCTGCTCGCACACACGGCTGGAGCCGCAGCGGCACATCTGTACTTAGTGGTCTGACAAGCGACCACGTTTCACGCCTCATTTTATGCCGGAAATTAAATTTGAACACGGCTGTTCAGGATTCAAAGTACAACCTCTCGTACTATCTCGTCTTGCACTAAAGTTGAGAGAGAAGCAGCCAACGCTTTGATCCACGTCAACGGCGTCCTCGTTGTTTGAGGATGACTCTTTAATGAATGCGAGACGTCGTCAGAGCTCCTTCAGCTCGTTTCATCAAAAAAAACGTTCAAACTCACCTGGAGCTAAGAGCCAACAAGAGAGATAACCTCCTTTTCTAATTTTATGCCACTTCCGTTGAACATCCCCCCTCCTGCTTAAAGAATAATCAAAGCTGCTTCCTCCTCTTCCTCCTCTCCCTCCGCCTCTTCTTCCTCCTCCTCCCTCTCCTCCTCGTCCTCCTCCTCTCCCTCCTCCTCTTCTTCCTCCTCCTCCCTCTCCTCTCCTCCCCGCATTTCTTTCCCCACTCTCTCTCCCTGATTTCCGACTCTATCCACTGTCCTATCTCTAAATTAAAGGCACAAAAAGCTCAAAAATAAATCTTAAAAAAAAAAAAAAGTCTGTTCTTAATTTCACTTTCTATTTCTAAACAGCTCATTTAATCCTCTTGTTTGTGCGCTCTACTCTCAGACATCTATTTATTCTCTTGGGTTTGCTGCTAGCCTAGTGGTTATGATCCGCGCCCCATGTACAGATGCCATAGTCCTCGTCGCAGCGGCCGTGGGTTTGAATCTAATCTCCTCCCTTTGCTGCATGTCGTCCTGCCCTCTCTCTATTCCCAACGCGTCCTGTCTCTCTTCCGCTGTCCGATCAAAATACAGGCAAAAAATGTGGAACGCTGTGCAAACAAAAAGCTGGAGCAGCAGCGTTGAGGTGAGAGAAGCCAGTTTCACATTCTGTATCAGCTCGACTCTTCGCTCCCTCAACACCTGCCACTGAGCGGCTCTTGACCCGCAGCGTGTCCCGTGGAGCCGCTCTGCAGCTCGGAGTCAAACGGATCGTGTCGGGCAGCTCCCGGGTGTGAGTGAGAGGAAGTGTGTGAATGTGAAACAGAGGTTCCTGGAAAAGAGAGAGGAAGTGCTGCACGCTTTCTCTGACACTCTCGGCTTGAGAACAGAAATATTCTCATCCTCGTCCTGCGTGATGATTTCCATCGTGTTCAACGTGTTCATGTCATTTCTTACTCTGTCTCCCTGATTTCCGACTCTTTCCAGCTGTCCTATCTCTACATCAAAGGCACAAAACGCCCAAAAATAAATGTTGGACATACCTGAAGTGGTCTTCTAGTCCGGGCTGGATGTGGCAGGTTCCTCCGTTGGAGCAGGGGAAACTGATGCAGGCGTTGATGGGGACTTCACAGTTTGGACCCTGGAGGAGACGACAAAACAAGAAGAGAAAATGATTTATTATGTCTCCTACTCAAACACATAAAATACACTCCCTGCTTTCAGACCTCGTCACTGATGACAGGTCTGAGAGTTTTAGTTCACGTCTTCTTTCATAACTTGGCCTCCCCTCTGTGCTACGTCTACACCCGCCCCCTCCCCTCTTTGCGCCCTCTAAAGCCACGCCCCCTCACTTACATGAACGAGCGCCGTTGCTCCAGAAGCGGACCTCAGCTCATCTCTTGCATTGTGTAGAAACTACGTCATCTCATGTCTCATACAGCGGTAAGTAAACTCACAGTATGAAGTCTGTCATCTGTGACGTGCTTTGAGTGTGGGCTAGAGCACGCAAGAGGTAGAGAGCGAGCAGGGAGACAGGGAGGCGCCTGATTGGTTCATCAGATTGGTACCTCGTGGCAGACATTGGTTGGAGTTTTTACAGGATTACAGCTGCTACAGATGACAGATTTTCTTTGTTCCTTTTTCAGAGCACATGAGTTATTAATTTCTGTCAGGATCTAAAGACAACTTCAACCAAAATCTTAAAAAGTCTATCTGGAGGAAATTACCAACCCTGACTTTAAGAATCCATTTCCTGCTTTGGGATCTCAGATCTATGAATAATTTCATGGCAGTGAAAGAAAACACACACACACACACGCACACGCACGCGCGCGCACACACGCACACGCACACGCACACACACACACGCACACACACACACACTGTATGTTCTGTTAAGTGTGCAAACCTTCACTCAGCTTTGATTCATCGCTCTTTACACCACACACCTGTTTGATAAATAAATAACCTTCACTACCAACTGTATCACGTATCAGACGTCCACACACACACACACACACACACACACACACACACACACACACACACACACACACACACACACACACACACACACACACACACACACACACACACACACACACACACCGAACCCCGCGGCTGTAGTTTTAATTCCAAACCGCCGAAACCTTTGGCCACCGACAATCCCAATACTCTGATCAAAGCAGAGACGAGGCCGTTTGTTCCCTCGCCATCCATCTTCATTATTCCCTCCTCGTTTTTTTTTTTTTTTTACTCTCTCTCTGAAACTATTTGTTTACGTTTGGGTCACACTCTTTCCGTCTCTCCCTCTTTCTCACTTTTCCTGCTGCATTTTATCCTCCTTTGTTCCTCGTTGCACTGCCTGTGATTCCTCTTACACGCTTTAATTAACGCTGTTCCCATGAACACAGAAATAGAATAGAAAACATACACAAAGACATGTAGTAGCACACACACACACACACACACACACACACACACACACACACACACACATACACACACACATACACACACTCCTTGTTTCACAGTCGGTGACCTTGGCAAGTGATGTTTTAATTAAAAGTGAGATTAGGCCTTTGTCCTCCTGTAAAAGCTCAAAGGTTACGAGATGTGTGTGTGTGTGTGAGTGTACATGAAGCCATGACCCGCTTGCGCACACACACACACACACACACACACACTCCTGCCTCCAGTAGATTTGCACGTCTCCCCTCTAACGCCGGGGTCTCGACAGTTATTACCCTGTCTGTCTTTGATCAGTCGATACCTGCAGCACGGCCGGCTGCAGTCATCATTTCATTCTCGATGAACAGGTAGATACATTATGCATGCGCGGCCCAATCTAAGCCTGATAATACCGCTAATACCACAAGGCTTATGCAGCTCGGCTATCCATCCGCAGAATAGCGTTCACGCATGCAGACGAAAAGGAGCGGGAAAAGGAACACTTTTTATTCCGCCGCGCCGACTGGATATCATAATTCATGAGGTTTTCTAAACGCAGAGAAGCCATCATATAAAAGTTATAAATGTGACAGTGTAGGTAGTTCATACTCAGGATCATAAGAAGAACAAAAACAGTGATAAATAATAAGAGGAGCAAAAAAGAGAGCTCACCTACAGCTAAATAAACATGACAGGTTACATGTGAGAAGGGTTGTTTTGTTTTAAAGTAAAATAAAACAGTGATTCATATTCTGCGATTATTCTCTTTCATGATTCATCTCTATTTCTACGATACAGTCATAGTCTGTATACACATGGACAGAGTCTGAGTGATGTCACTGAAGTGCTGCTTTGAAGCCCATCCATTGCGGTGGCCATATTGGAATTTCTGACATGATCAGAAGGCAAAGAGCTGGAGCTGAGGCCGGACTTAAGTCTCCTTAGAAACGGCTAAAACACAGCCGCTTGTAGTTATACTGGTCACGCCCCTAATTATGCACAACTCGTATCCTTAATTAAATCAAAGCAGGAAGCTGTAAACATGTTAATATCTGCTGTAAAAACAGACATTTTTATATGAGGTGTGTATGTGACTACCCGGTCTTTTGGAGCCAGTCTCAAGCGGAAGAAGTGAAATTAAACGATTCAGCTGTTTTTTTTTGCACTTTCACATTGGCTTCCTTTTTCAACACCGGTGGTTTCCACTTGGATATGATATCGTCTGCTCTCGTACTTTAATCAGTGGTTGCAGAGGAGGTGACTTAGATGCCTTTTGCTGTATGAGACTTTGAATTGAAAAAGTGCAGCACCCAGCATGTTTCCGCCGATCACTCCCTTTAACCTGAAAGTGCCTCTTTAGTGACAAACCTTGAATCCATAAGGACACGTGCAGTGGTAGGATCCAGCAGCGTCAGGGACACAGGTACCGTTGTTTTGGCACGGGGCCGCCAGGCAGGGGGCGCACTTTGACATCAGGCTGATATCTGCAGGACCTGAGAGAGATAACAGAGGCAGAAGCACAGGAGCTGAGGAAGTGTCAAAGACATAAAGACACATCTTTAGTCACCTTGTGCTATAAGGTGGTTTAAAGGATGGGGTGCTGAGGCCTTAAAGGATAAGGAAGGCATGGAGTGATGGATGGGATTTCTTTCAGAGGGCAGGACTTGTAGAAAACAACAGGAAGAGAGGATTTGATTTGGTGTGATAATATGAGGTGATCTCAGCACCTGAGTCACTTTAGACTCTCATTCTTTCCAGGGAAGACAGCTCCATCAATTCTTCTCACATACTAAAAAACTGTCAACTACAGTATCTCTGCAATGTTTAGAATTTGTGTGTCTTTCCTGATATAATGTGTCTGAGATGGAGGAGGCAGAGAGTCAGAACACAGAAGTTGTGGACCCTCATGAGTTTCTGCTTGCAGCTTCTCTGTTTTAAACACTTTCAGAGCGTTGATCTGACTGTCTCTCAGGATTAACCCGTGTTTGAACATGTCAATAAAGAGCTGCACAGAGTGATAATGGAATACACTGAAGCAGGTGGGGAAAAGGGAAGAAAGGGGGAGCTATAAGTAGAGTAAAAGAAGGATAATTTACCTTTACACTGAAATCTGTTGAGTGGTGTGGTGAGCAGCAGCCGGTCTGCCATGTCGGGAGGTCCGGTACACCGAGCAATGCCTGCAAAACAAACACTTGTTGACATAAACAGCATACTTTTTTAAACGCAGCACAACATGTACCAGGCAGAAACGCATTATGTAGGTTGTAAATGAGTGTTTTGTCTTCTTACCAGGCTCTTTAAAGCCGGCCTTCACCCACTGAGAGAGCCAGCGCAGGTCGCAGTTACAGTAAAGAGGGTTGGCACCAAGAGCTCTACACACACACACACACACACACACACAAGTTCAATTGTTTCCACTTCACATGAAGGAGGACACTTACACACACACAAAGACATGTTCTATATGAGGCTGTACTCACAGGTGGGACAGAGCGGTGAGGTGGTTAAAAGCTCCTTCAGGGATGGTTGAAAGGTCATTACCGTGGAGAGTGCTGCAGGAGAGACAAACAGAAAGGATTTAACACAAATTCTAATTGATTCAGTGTTAAGCGTTTCACTTATGCAGCGAGGAAGAGAGTGTGCAACACTTTACCCTCCATGTTACAACATGGTGAAGAGTTTAGGCTAGACACACTTCCCCATGTTTCTCTAACTAAAGTAGTAATTACTGTGACTTTCACATCTTGACTTCAATTATAACTGTGGCTGTCAGCGTTGAAGCTTTAACTGTGATAAAGGTCTACTTTGTCCCTTTCAGCGCACCGTAGTGAACTCCTGAAAAGTGGAAATGGTGTCGCATTAACCGGGGCTCACGACACGAGCGCTAGGCTATCCAGTGCCCCTTTAATATTGAGGAGAGGGGCTGGTGTTCTGGTTCCTCGAGTTTGAATGCTACATACAGGATATCTTGAAGCTGTGCGTAAGGCACCATGAAAATATCCTGCCTGATATCCATCATATCAGAAGTAAATGAAACGGACAGCCCGGCAGCCTCGCCTTTCAGAGTGCTAATACACCAACCCTGACTGGCTTCACGCTAAATTATTTAAATTATTTGTTGTTCCTCGGCTGCAGACACACCATCAGCCCCTTCTTTAATGGCACATCAATCAAATATTTATGAAAGAATAACGTCAAGTAAACACGACGCTTATTTTCATTGTCGGGCAATAAAGCTTCTGCTGGAATATAAACTGTCTCATATGGTCACCTGGCACCGTGTGTGTGTGTGTGTCTGTGTGTGAGTGTGTGTGTGTGTGTGCATGTGCTAGTGTGTGTGTGTGTGTGTGTGTGTGTGTGTGTGTGTGTGTGTGAGTGTGTGTGTGTGTGTGTGTGTGTGTGTGTGTGTGTGCTAGTGTGTGAGTGTGTGTGTGTGTGTGTGTGTGCGTATGTGTGTGTGTGTGTCTGTGCGTGTGTGTGTGTGTGTGTCTGTGCGTGTGCTAGTGTGTGAGTGTGTGTGTAGGTGTGTGTGCATGTGTGTGTGTGCATGTGTGTGTGTGCGTCTGTGTGTGTGAGTGTGTGTGTGCGTGTGTGTGCGTCTGTGTGTGTGTGTGTGTGTGTGTGTGTGTGTGAAAAAGGGACAAACTGTCAGAGGGACAAACTGCAGGCTGTGATGTGTATCAGTGTGAGTGTGTGCATTTCTGTTCTCTGAGCCTTTGGGTTTGTGTGTTTGTCAGAAACTTTGGTCTCCACGGGCTCGGCGTCTGCAGAGTGTGTGTGTGTGTGTGTCCTCTGTGTCTCGCCTGCTGGATATAAGTTCACATTCCATTAGAGCGCGGGGCTGCAGCAGGGGACAGCAATCAAACCAACACTACTGGGAGAAAGTGTGTGTGTGTGTGGGTGTGTGGGTGTGTGTGTGTTTTGGGGATATTTGTGTGTGCATATTTCATGGCGTGCAAGTTCCAGTCAGTGTGTTCCAGACACAACACGTCCTAATGTGTGTGTGTGTGTGTCCATGAAACTCCACGTGTTGATGTGCGCCAGTGCTCGTTCGGTTCCTGCATCTATACGGTGGTCTAACAGCCCCCGCTATAACGACTGGCCCAGAGGGGGTTGTGGGTAATGAGGAAGTGACAGCGATGGCTGCCTGGCAACCAGTTGCTATGTGGGGGCAGAGAGGGATCAGTCCCCACGGCAACATCAACTAAAATGAAAGGCAAAGTTCTGCAAGGTGAAATAAAAACAGTGGATATAAAGAGAAGAGGCCAGAAACAAAGATGGCTTCTGAGAGGGACGGACACCCGGGAGTTTTTCTCTCTGTGAACAAACTGACAAGGATCAGAACAAAACGACCACGGAGGAAAACTACGAGGTCAGAGTATCAGAATGGTTATTATGATTTGTGTTCGGAAGACTTTAAGCTCAACCGTATATGTAATAAGGAGAGGAAAGGAGAGCAGAGGATTCGAACACGGGCCGCCCGCCCGGAAGACCAAAGCCACCATAAATAGGGCGTGCGCACCAACAACTGCGCCACCAGCACCCCGATTGACCGAAAGTTAACTAGTTCAGCATTTCCGCCATCGTTGGGCTTCAAATGCCTCAATGGTCGTTGTCACTGAGAATACTTCCATGTTTTAAAAAAATAATATTCTGCTGTCACTGAGGAATGGAGGCTCAAATGTGTGTGTGTGTGTGTGTGTGTGTGTGTGTGTGTGTGTGTGTGTGTGTGTGTGTGTGCCTGAGGCTGCTCCCATGTGTGTGTGAGAGGATGGTCAGGCAGCAATATTCATGTGCACATTGCGTGTGTGTGTGTGGGTTTGTGGGACAGAGGGTGGACAAGCAGATGGATGACTGAGAGAAACAGAGGCTGAAGGTCGATTCATCAAACACAACGCTGGGCGGGTGGAAAGAGAGGAGGAGAGGAGAGGAGAGGAGGGGAGAGGAGGGGAGAGGAGAGGAGAGGAGAGGAGAGGAGAGGAGAGGAGAGGAGAGGAGAGGAGGGGACGAGACAGTGAGGGGACACCGAGGGAGAGAGAGAGACAAAGGCCAGGGCATGCAGATGGAGAGGGAGTGTTAAAGAGGGGATGAGAGATTGTAACTTTTATCTCTTTCAGTGCGATGAAACAAACAAACGATTGGACGGCTGCGACTCATCCTGTGACCGGATCTTACCGTGGCACTGGGCCGGGCAGCCGGGGGAGTGATTAAACTTTAATTTAGCTCGCTGCTCTAACTAGCAAAGGGGACTGCTGAATATTGAAGCCACTGCAGCACTTGAAGATGAAGCTCGCTACTCACAGCAGGCGGAGTGACTTGAGCCCGTCGAAGGCGTGGACCGGGATGCAGCGGATCTGGTTGTAGCTCAGGATGCTGGAAGACAGAGGACACAACAAGGTCAAGGTCACGAGACAGACTTCAGATTCAATAACACTTCCTTTCATTCACTCGTTTGTTGATTAATTAAAGCCTAAAGATTTGGTAAAAAGATGGACGACATCACAGCTCCCAAAAAGTAAATGCAAAGTAGAGCTCCCCCTACTGACTGGCTGCAGTGTTCACTTCTCTGGTGTGGTTTTGTTGCATCAGTGTTTGGATGCTGGCAGTGTTACACCATAAACAGGCTTGATTTTCAAACAGCGGGAGGAGGAGGAGACACGATGTCAATGAGTCAGAGCATGAAGCCACTAAAACGTTGAACATGGGTTCATAAACAACGCTGTCACGTTTAAAATGAAGGAGGAAAGACTTCGGGAATGTCGAGTTTTCCTGCTAACGAGCCTAGTCTAGTTGAAAATAAAACATTCAGGAGACTAATCTGAACTTTGATCAGGGTCAGACGAGATGAAGGTGGTCGTTTCAGGGAGCGATTATTATTTCAACATAATTAACGATGAGATTATGATACTAACGCAGAAAGAGCTGAAACCTGCTGCGGTCTGATTTGTATCTGGAACAGCGCCTCTCAGCAGTTTTTGACCTCTTGATGCTGAATAATATCTTAATGCCTCTTCATAATTACTGATCATCGAGAGGCCTGGACGTGTCTCAGTGGAAAAAGCAGCACAACCCTTTAAATTCTCCATCTTTAGGGCAACGATAGGAAGAGAAAGAGGCCTACATGAAGACCGTCTGTTGAGGGAAAAGAAAGGCCAAACACCCGTTGGATGAAATTGTTCCTCTGATGCTATCTTAGGGGGGAATAGTAGAAAGATGAGGTTGAACTGGGCAGGGCGTGGATTAGTGCAACTGTATGAAATATGAAACAGGAAGTTGCTGGACAAGAACGAAAATGTGCAAAAGTCAAATTTCCCTGGATACAAGAAACCCGGCAATGGAAAAATGTCTGAAGGCCAAACCCTGAGTGTTGAAAAGAGTTGGGCTGCATCCGAATTGCCGAGTACCTACTCAATCTTTCAGTAGGCAGTAGACAGTACCTACTATCCGTGCTGTATACTGTTCGTATCTACTATTCAGTAGGCGCGCACAGTAGACAGATATTTGTTCCTAATTCGTCTGATTCATTCAGTATGGAAGTGGCGTCATTTGCGTTTCCTGAACTGGCCACATTCACCCGTTTTTCTTTTGTTTTTTTTGTTTTTTCTGTTTAGCTTTATTCAAGAAGAGTAATGCGCATATACAGTCAGGTAGAAAAAAACAATATCACAATGTAAATCAAGTAAAAAACAAATTAAATAACTAAATCACATACAGTACATAAAGGAAAGTACAAATGAAAGACAATAATATACAGAATATTTAATGAAAATAAACCAATAAAGATGCATTTAAATAGTGAAATCATTATTTAAATAGAGGGAGAAATGCTTTATAATAATGCAGATATTTCTTATATTTTCCGTTGTTAATTAAAAGTAGCGATTTCAGTCGGGACTTTAACTCTAGATTAAAAATTGATTCAATTAATCCACGCTCGTTTGTTTTGATTTGGAGGCGCACATAAAGTGACGTTTTATGTTTAACTTCGCACAGCATTGTGGGTGGTAAAATACAATTCATTTTCTGAAAGGATGCATCCGATCCATACTGCATAAAACCCGGAAGTTAGCATCCATGCTGAAATGTTCAGTATACTGAGGCGGACCCAAAAGATAACCACTGAATGACCACGAGAATTCAGTATACTGAAACTCCCTACTGAAAAGTACGCACTCCATACTGAACTGTGGCTATTCAGAAAGGGCCTCTTAGGTCTTAGGTTGCTCTTAGGTTATGTTAAGAGGTCAGAGGTGAAGTGTGAGGAGGGTATGAAGCAGGCTGCACACCAGAGGTCCTCAACTGGTCTAGCATCCGGACCCTCCATGATGAGATATCGCAACACAAATTTTTTATATTTTATATTAATGGACGAAGCCTGAGTGACATCACCCGTCTGTTCCTGCAGGGGGCGCTGGAGTCCCATCGAAGGCGGTCTCCATGCTGGAAATCCTGTCTCAGTCTAACTTTCAGTCAACCTAACGACAGGCTGAGAGCTGGAGCTGAGGCGGGTTTTAAGCCTCCTGACAAACCATTACACCGCGCCCGCCTGTCAATCAGGTCAGCTGGTCCCCACCCATCAGCTGACAACCACTTCACTACCCTATTTTAGGCCTGATTTGCCCCTCCAATGATTGGTGGGGGCGTGGCCTGATTCAAGCTTTGTTGCAAATATTTTTTTTACCAAATAATCCTCAGGTGTGTGATGTCACTACAATAACTTTACTGCTCCTGATCGAGGCGGGGCCTCCCTGATCTCAAATCTTAAATCTCAAACATGTTTGGATTTAAGATTCCAGGTCGGGCTGCCTCTGAGGGAATACCCGCAACAGCCAATGAGAGCGTGCAGAGCGGGAAGCGCCACCAACCGGATGTTGCTTACTTTAACACACATCCTGTTTGTGCTGCAGAGTGTATGAAGCCGCGCCTAAACCATCTTCTCAGCCAGAAAGTCACCCATGTTGTTTTTCTGGTTTTTGTTTATTTTGCTGCAAAACAAAACTCAAGACGACAGGAGAGCCAGCTGACGACCTCCATCGTCCTCCATGTTTGATTTTCTTCTTAAGTCCTGTTCGATCATGCGAGTTTCTGTGAGATCTTGTAACAGTTGAAATTATGGAGTGTACCTTTAAGACATACTGTGTCGCTAAGTGACTGGGAGGACGACGTCACTAGACGGCGCCTTGTTTTTATACTTAAAGTTAGTTTGAGCGCGTTTCTGCCACGCACGGAGGTCTGTAACCGAGCTCCTGTTTTCCTTTTGCCTCTGGACTCAACAGCTACGTGAGGGTTCTTTATGGGGTTGCTGTTGTTGTGGAGACCCGGACACGTGTGGTTGTGCATTTTTGGTTAACTTATTGTCTCCAACGGGCCCCAATGCGAGGGGATTTCAATGTTGAAATTCGGTCAGAACTGTCCTCATGTCTGTGGTCTCAGGTTTTTAATATCGGTTAAGATTAGAAAATCGTCTCGTGTGCAGCCAGCGCAAGACTAGGTAGAGAGTGTGGAAGCAATCTTTACGAAACCAGAAAGAAAAAGAGACAAAATGAGAAGAGGGGAGAAAGATGAAGACACCAACGAGAAAAGAAGAAGCAGGAAAATATGAAGACCGCAGGAGGAGAGACGAGAGGGCGATTCATCAAAGTGAAGCTCTCTGATTTATCTCCTGTTTGTGACCTTAAACATGCACACACAGCCGATGTATAACATGAAGACCTTGGCTGGGATGTGTGTGTGTGTGTATGCATGAGTAGTGGTGCACATCGCCATGGTTACTCACAGTGTGGCCAGTTGAGTCATGTTGCTGAAGGTGTACGGGTCCAATAAGCTGATGCTGTTGTTGCTGAGGTCCCTGTGTAGAAACGAGCATGCAGTAAACACACACAGACTAAACATCCTGCATTATGTGCATGTGTTTCCCAAAACTGTCTGCTCATTGGTTAGAGGTTATACATACACCAGTGACAGCTGCTTCAGGGCTGCCAGCTCCTTGGGCACAGATGTCAGCATATTACCCTCCAGGTACCTGCAAAGAAAGGAGCATATTTACGTCATTTAATATGTACCACATCGATTTATATCCACAAAGAATAGGCCAACAGGGATGGGAAGTGGCATCACAGCTCATAAAAGTGAGGGTTTGAAACTCTCGACACATAAAAGAGTCCACGAGATGCAGACACTAAAAGGCAGAGGATGGTCTGAGTATGTTTGAAACACCTGAGGAGGCGTCAGCGTAGCAGCTAGGAAACAGCTAGCATGGCTGCCTGAGAGTTCCAACCCACTGAAACCATCATGGCTGCCTGCAGACCTCACAGGGGCCACAGGAGTCCACCGTGCTCCTCTTTTTGTGACAGACATAATTCCTCACACACAAACACACAAACACATATTTTATGATGCATTGGTCTCTCCCCTCTCCCCCCCCCCCCCCCCCCCCACCCCCCCTCTCTCTCTCTCTCTCTCGGGTCATAAGTAGGTCATGTGGACAGTATGATGGAGTGTCTTCTTCAGCCTGATCGATACCTAATCACTGCTATTGACCCTGCAGAGCCGGCCCATTTCACAGCCACAGTGTTTTCTCTGTGTTTGTCGGTGTCTATGTGCACGATGCAGCTTCTCTTCGATGGATCTGGTTTCTACTTTTTCCATTCATGAATCCTTTGTTCCTTTATTTTATTTTTTTAATTCTTACCCCTACTCCTGCTAAAGACACTTCCTGTATTGATCCCAGTGCAGATTAAATACAGCTTAAAATGAAGACAAAGAACATACAACCCCGAACCCAAACCCCCTGTAGCTTATTAAAGACAGAGTCAGCAGCTTTCTCCTTCAAAATAAAATAGAGCTGCTTTTCCTTCAAAATAAAATCCAGACTTCTCCTAAAGTAAAGCTGCTCCATTGTCCCTTCTGGGCCTCTGTACATGACTCTAATGCCCTGTAAATGTGTTTGTCTTGATGTGTCATGACTGTGGTTTATGTTTCATGTTCTGCAGAACAGGAACCTGCTGGAAACCAGTTTTTTAAACTGAGTCAGGCCCGTCAAACTGTAACTTAATGTTACTTTTATACTTCCCTGTATAATAAATGAAATGAAAATGTGTGGTGGTGACTGTGTCTGCAGAGATCCTGTCCTCTGACTGGATTTTACTGATTACTGATTTACTGATTTTTACTTTGACTCGGGACGTTTCTGGGCAGGGAGCTGGTGTGTTTCCTCCAGCCAATGACAGCGCAGCAGGTGAGTTTAGGAGTGGATACAATTCAGGGATTGGACGCGATTCAAACCGGTGAATATGACGGACGTGGACGTAGCAGCAAAGAAGAGAAAATATAATCACAGTTAGGAGAAACACCAAGCGGATAAAGCTCGTTCTAAAACGAGGGTGAACCTTGTGTTGGCTTTTACCCGTGGACGTGGAGTTGGTCTGCCTCCTGTTGGACAGGCAGGTGACAAACACCGGCGGTTAGCTTGTGCTAGCGTGCGTTAGGTTGCAGTGTAGGTACAAGCAGTAATCGTACACACTACGGCGATGAGCCCAGAATGAGGGGCCCAGTTTGAATGTTTACAAACATTTCTACTGACTCCACCTTTAGCTTTTTCAGGTTGTTAGAAAACCTCAGCTGATCTCAGAAAGCTTTCAAACGTGAACCTTGGCTTTGAGGAAGTATGTTGAGTGTTTTTATAAACGCTATTTTTAAAGTACATTTTGGAAAATAACCCAAGAACTTCAGGTATTCCTTCTCATCTGTCTGTTTGTACTCAGGCGGTCTTTCTCCCTCTCTGTGTTTAACAGTAGAGTTGGTAGATGGAGGTGAATCTACAGCGATAACAAGATTTATCCAAACCAAACCACGAGGTCACACAGAAGAGAAGAACGAGAAAGTGTGTGTTTGTATTTACTAAACGTTTTGAAGTTCCTGAAGCAGCAGAGGGCAAACTGCTGCATCAATATTGCACTGCAGCAGTGCCTGTGTGTGTGTGTGTGTGTGTGTGTGTGTGTGTGTGTGTGTGTGTGTGTGGTTTGCATGCTATCGCTAAAGATGACATTTTCTGTTTCTGTGCCTGTAAATGTCTGCTGATCATTGTCTTCGTTATGTCTGTATTGTTGTACAAAAACATGAACATCTACACAGGTTTGTATTTGTGCATCATGTGTGTTCACATGTGTGTGTGTGTGTGTGTGTGTGTGTCCACATGTGTGTGTGTGTGTGTGTGTGTCCACATGTGTGTGTGTGTGTGTGTGTGTGTGTGTGTGTCCACATGTGTGTGTGCATGGGTTACGCACAGCTCCGTCGTGTCCTTGGGAATGCCCTTGGGCAGAGAGTGCAGCCCTCTGTTGCTGCAACGCACCACGCTGTCTGAGCATGTGCAGACGTCAGGACAACCAGACGCAGGGAGACAACCGTTATCCTCCGCACCTGGAGAGAGAGAGAGTGAGAGGGAGAGAGAGGGAGGGAGAGAGAGGGAGAGAGAGAGAGAGAGAGAGAGGGAGAGGGAGAGAGAGAGAGAGGGGGAGCGAGAGAGAGAGAGGGAGAGAGAGAGGGAGAGAGGGAGAGAGAGAGAGAGAGGGGGAGTGAGAGAGAGAGAGAGAGAGGAGAGAGAGAGAGAGAGGGGGAGCAAGAGAGAGGGGGGGAGAGAGAGAGAGGGAGGAGAGAGAGGGAGAAAGAGAGAGAGAGGGGGAGCGAGAGAGAGAGAGAGAGAGGGGGGAGAGAGAGAGGGAGATAGAGAGAGGAGAGAAGAGAGGGGGAGCGAGAGAGAGAGAGAGAGAGAGAGAAGGGGAGAGAGATAGAGAGAGAGGAGAGAGAGAGATGGGCGAGGGAGAGAGGGGGGACAGACAATTTAATAAATGGTCAGAGTTGAGAGAAAAGAGAAGTAAAAGTGAGAAAGAAAAGAAAGGATGTGACAGGCTGGGAGTTAAAGAGGAGATAATGTCTGAACTTAATGTATCACTCGATCAATTCCACTCGACTCTCTGCAGTCAGCACTTTTAAATAATACTTTACAACCCACATCAAATGACCAGGGGCTGCTAAAATCAGCTGCGTGATGTGTTTGAGCAGCTGGCTCGGGCCCTGATCGCAGGTCACATTGATGTTAAAAACCCTCAGATGGTTCTGGAGGAAAATAAACTGAGCAGATATTGATGATAGGACGGCCGGCAACAACTTAGAGATGCTCTGTAACAGTCCACACTAAAGCCGTCTGTAGCTTTACTCTTCTTCTTCACTCCCGCTTCTTCTTTTCGTGTGATCAATATTGGAGATGCTTTTGAAAAATGGAGAGAGGTTAGAACGCAGAAAGGTTTACAGACCCATGCAGAGCTGGCTAAACACTGAAGCTTCAGTGTCCACCACATGGCAACCTGTGTGAGCATCGACTCTAGAGAGGAGGGGGCGGGGGGAAGACAGCTCTCTACGATGTTTAGAATTTGGACTGCAGTACCCATTTTAAACACTAGGTGTCAGAGTTACACACTGCTCCTTAAATGACATCTAACCCGATGTAACATTTTTATCGATGCTAAATGTCCTAAAATGACAGAGAGGTTCCTAGGTCGAGAAAGATAACCCTTCAGATGACCAACTTGTTTGTTAGAACAACAACTTGTTGTGGGGGGAGAGTTCAGGCTGTGCAGCTGAGTGATTGTAATCAAACACTCAGAGATAAGGAGGATCACAGGCTCCAGTGTTGTTCTTGGCAGACAAACACAAACACACATAGGACGCTTTAATCTGGCTCCGCAGCATGTCATTAGTTAAACTGTGGTCCGCAATGTAAAAGCTCAGTTAAAGCCATAATGAAGGATAATGAGGACCGGACACAAAGCCAATCATAACATAGTCACAACCCTGGTTCCCTGTTTGTGTGGGAGGAAAGAGAAAGGCAGAGTTTATACTCATCTATGTGAAAGGAGCAATATGTAACTCTGAGATATGAGAGAGCTGTCCCCCCCCCCCCTCCTCTCTAGAGTCGATGCTCACACAGGTTGCCATGTGGTGGACACTGAAGCTTCAGTGTTTATCCAGCTCTGCATCGGTCTGTAAACCTTTCTGCGTTCTAACCTCTCTCCATTTTTCAAAAGCGTCTCCAACATTGATCCTAGTTTGAGCACGTTTCTGCTCGTGGAGCTTATTGGAAACATGCAGAGGCTTTTTAGGTCGGGTACAATCACTTCTATCCGAACCACTTCTCTTGCCCGCTTCCATCGCTGCATGCGACCATGGTCTCATATCTGGCAAACCGAGGTGCGTCCAAAACGGCCGTGTGGGGGAAAAAATTGCTGCATACTGCTGAATATTGTGAATCAGAGGGGATTTATAAGGGGGTGTACTGGCGACTGAAGTATACCTGCGTGACTTTACTCTGCACCACACCACTGGGTCGAGTTGCTCTTTAAGTTTATCCTCGACATGTTGGATTTAAGATCAGGGATAAGGACTGAAGTACAAGAGTGAGGGTGAAATCCATCCATGCAAATCTCTGTTTGTACAGCCGATTGAGTTATAAAATAAATGTCTACACATGTGTGTGTGAGAGAGAGAGGGAGAGAGAGAGAGAGAGAGAGAGAGAGAGAGTGTGTGTGTGTGTGTGCAAAAGAAATGAAAATGAAGCTCTGATACCATCTCTGCGTTTCCTTACTTGAATCAACTCAGCTAACTACTTTCCAAAGTCATTTTCAGTAAATGGTTGCAGCATAGCTACAGGAAATTAGAAAATGGTAATGAAGTAAAAAAAAAACACAACAACTCAGGAAGTAGAGAGAGAGAGAGAGAGAGAGAGAGAAAACGGTCGATCAGAAGGAGTTCAAGTACATAAAGATGTAGCAGACAGGAGAGCCAGACCAGACTTAGTTCTGTGGCGTCAAACTTGGCGGCCAAGCTGAGGTCCTAATTCGCTCTAGGCAGGCATTGTGGCTGTAACAGCATGTCACATTAGAAACCACACAATGATGTCATCTACGGGAGCTGTTTGCCAGTGGTTACTGAATATTCTGTCCTCACTAAACCCCGGCCGAGGACTCGTGTGTGTGTGTGTGTGTGCGGGGAGGATGGAAGTTCAAGTGATGAGCATCTGAGCAGGATTGTTAACGTTTGAAACAAGAGGACAAGAATCAGGACTGAGGAGATACTTTTTTTTAAATGGAGAGAGGTTAGAGCCCCCCGCTGTGACGCCTCTCCAATTCTGCAACGCTTCAACACAACATGAAATCGGCCGCTGGGACACCAATATTTTGCAGTTGTGGATGCAATGTGTATGATGGCAGAACTTGTTTTTTTGGGTCTTTTTGGCTTCGTTAGAGGAGACAGCTGAAGAGAGACAGGACATGTTGGGAGGAGAGAGAGACCATGCTGTCATAGTTTACTCTTGTGTAATTAGTTTGTTCCTTGTGTTGATGGTTTACTAGTTTAGTCTTCAGTGTTTCCTGTTTTTTGTCATTCCTTATTCTTGTCTCTCTGTTCTAGTGTGTTTAGTTACATTCTTGAGTTCTCTGTGTGTCTTCAGTGTTTCATGATCTATTTTGTAGTTGTCCTCAGTGTTTGTTGTCTTGTATTGTATTCCTGCCTCTGTGTGTTTACTCCCAAGTTTGATTGCTCTCATTGTCTCACCTGTGTCTGTTTAGTCTTAGTGTTCCTTCCCTCTTGTGGTCAGTTCATTAGTTGTTCTCTGTGATTCCTTGTTGATTTCCCTTTTTGGATTTTGGAAAGTAAGTTTTTGTTTTGCCTTTTTTGTTAAAGTAATTATTTTTTGTGTTTCACAACATAACCGCTAGACTATCTAGCGCCCCATGATGGTGGCAGAACGTTGTTATGGCGCTGTCTCATCATCGCTGTCCGTCACATGTTGGGCGCTACATAAATGTATTTCTACATATTGCATGAGCCTTCCTAACATCAACACTGATTCCAACCTTAATGGATGCTATCACAATAAAAGAAGATCTGTTAGCATCCATCAGTCTAAATCATGCATGACAGACTTTAACATGAAGAATGCGAAAAAATGACCATGAGCGGGATCTCCGTCTACAGAGACAAGGGGTCTGATAGATTCAACATCAAGAGTCTGTTTCAACTTAAGTATGACTGTCCTCTTTCCATCGCTGTTTATCGTCTTCTACAGTTTGATTAAACTGTGTAGTAGGAGCGGCTCACCGTCACATGTGAAGTCTGGAGTCGCCACATCCTGGATGGGGATCTCCTTCAGGAAGGCCGGCTTCTGACAGCGAGGGTTCCCACTGACCACCCGGGTCTTCTTCAGCCACTGACCCAGCCAGGCCAAGTGACAGTCGCACATGTACGGGTTGGACAGGAGGTTACTATGGAGACAAAGATGAGGTAGAGAGAGAGAGAGCGAGAGAGAGATCGTTGAAACAAGAGCAGAACAAAATAAACGGACACATTTATCCAAAGCTTCTCAAAAGTTTAGCTGCCTTAAACGGATTCTAAAGCATGTTTTTTAATCTTATGAATAGAAACACATTAATACACAATTTCTGTGACCAATCATGGCGACGACCTGCACACACAACAGCTTTACAGGCAGGAACGATTTTAACCAGGGCAAGCAGGGGCGGGTCCAGACTTTGTTGACCGGGGTGGCCCAAGAGGGTCCCTGACTTATGTAGGGGTGGCCTGAAGTGTGACGTCCCAACACACAAATAATACAAGATAATGGAAACGTGTATATCTTATAAGCTTATTTCATAAATCACACAAACATTTTAGTATTTAAAGTGCAAACAAAATAAAATATGCTTCATTGATATGTCAAGAAACTACAAGCAGACTTTGCAAAAAAAGCCTTAAAAGTCATTTTTTACATAAGTCCCACCTCTGACAGGGCAAATAGCAAATCATGGTTTAGGATTTTTGGGGTGGGTACCTTGGGCGACCAATCAAATTTCAAGGTGTGTGTGTGTGTGTGTGTGTGTGTGTGTGTGTGTGTGTGTGTGTGTGTGTGTGTGTGTGGGTGTGTGGGTGTGCGGTGGGGGGGTGCATGTTTCTTTGCAATCTAGAAAGATACAGTATGCACGCTTTTTGTGGTCAGACACACAAATAAATAAATTCAGATCGAAGACAAAGCGAGGCCGTGAGTGAAAGAACACAAAAGAGAGGCAGAAAGAGAAAGGTCATCACTTCTTCATATTCATTTTGTAAAGTCAAAGTGTGCAGGACGATGCAAAAGGAAAGGTGGCAGAGTGAGGGAATCATGAAAGAGAAAGAAAAGAGAAAAAGGTTATCTGTGCAATTTATTCATTTTTGATCACCTCTCATTGTGTTGTGTGTTTCCTTTGCAGCTCTGCTCATGTAATATTTATGCTGAACTATATTTAAACTGAACAGATTGAGGGGAGGCACCAGCAGCACATTCCAGACAGGCGGTTTGACTGAAGCTGCTCCGGGCTTCTTAAAGCTGCTGGCACATCCGGGCCAGAGGATCCAGGGTGATCTGGCTCACTTCCTAAGTGGTCTATTTTCTTATTACGTTAACGGGACGAGATTTTACCAAAAACCTCCTGCCTGGTCTAGTGTTATGGTTTAAAATTTCACAAAAAGATATGGGGCCATGTGGTAGGGTAGGTAGAATCGGCGTTGTATCTACCTGGAGCTTGCATGTATGCAGCCAGGGTCTGTTCAAGGTGGAGATGCTGTTTGGGCTGTGACGGCCATGTTGTAAAGTAGGTAAGTAGCAAAGATGGTGACTCTGGGACGCTGAAGCTCACTGTCCCACCTTCATGGGACTAATTCCAGTTCAACATCAGACTCCAGTATGATGACCGCTGCTGTGCGTCTTTGTACGGATATCGCGACACAGCTTTCACTTTGATGAGAAATACTGTCCTGTTTTAATCTCGCGAGATCTCTTGGCACGAGATCTCGTCTCACCCCTATATAAAGGGAAGTAGAAAATGTTCCCAGTGTAACAATGAGTCTATCAAACGGTCACCTGTATCTGTTTAATGGTGATGGTGTGCCTCCAAATCGTATCGAGACATGTTCACTTTGTCTCCTGAACAAATAAGCCTTAAGGTTGCTGATTGTGCTACTATATTCGCATTGTGCTACGATAGATAGCGTCGAGTTATATCCTCATTTCCTTGTAATGAATTGACCTCAGTGCGCGGCCTATAAGCTAAATCCCTTTCTTCCTTTTCAATGTGTTAATCTTTTAATTAAATGGACGGACTTTACTGGGAAACAATGCACTAAAAATGGAGATGGATATTAGAAATAGTCGGAGTGAGGGAGGGAGAAGGGGAGGAGAAGGGAGGAAAGGAAATTAACAAAGGAAGTAATGAAGCCACATCCGTCAGGAGGCAGATGTTGCAGACAGAATCAAATGGCCGTTAGAAAAGTAAAGAATATGTAGAGAAAATGGCACGGCCGAGGATGATGATACATCTTTACAGATTTGTAGTGATTCAGATTCAGTGGTTCAGAAGAGACCCACTGAGCAAATACTTAGTTTATGCATCCATCCATCCATCCATCCATCCAATCATCCACCCGTCCATCCATCTATCCAACCATCCATCCATCCATCTATGCATCTTTTCATCCGTCCATCGATCCATCCATCTATCCATCCATCCTCTGTCCCCATTCAACCTCTCTCCTCTCCCACCTTTCCTCCTTCATGACTCGAGTAGGAAACTTGAAGGCGACAGGAACATAAGAGGACAGAGAGCAAGAATAATACACAGAGGGAGTGATGAAAGCATGGAGGACAAGAAAGAGAAAACAGAGAGGATGTGAGGAGACTATTATGTTCCGCATGTCCTTGTGTTAAGGTAAAAAAAAAAATCCTCTACCTTTAATGTTTTATTGAGAGGAGGGGATCTATTATTTACAACCTTCAGATCCGTGTGGTCAGAGGGAGAAAAAACAAAGATGTTCTTCTTCTCTTTTCTACTTGTTTTTCGCCTCCTTACCTTGCACTTTCTTCTTGTTTAGAAAGATGTTTTGTGGCAGGTTGGAACTTTACTTAAAGGTCCAATCAGTGAGATGTGTAGTGAGTGAAATGATAAAGTGACCTTACTATATGATCAGACATTAAGGAAACATGCTATGTTGAAGTGCTGGCTTCTCTGACAACAATGCAGCAGCCAGTATGTCCTCCTTTTAACTTTAGATTCTGGTCCTGAATGCTCTGGATTTGTTTGGACCAGAGAAGGTAGGTGGTTTTAAGACACCCCCACACGGCCGTTTTGGACGCCCCTCGGTTTGTCGGATATGAGAGCAGTTATCAGGTCAAACCAAAAGGTGTTGCAGCGATGGAAGCGGGCAAGAGAAGTGGTTCAGATAGAAGTGATTGTACCTGACCTAAAAAGCCTCTGCATGTTTCTAATAAGCTCCACGAGCAGAAACGTGCTCAAACTAGAATCAATGTTGGAGATGCTTTTGAAAAATGGAGAGAGGTTAGAACGCAGAAAGGTTTACAGACCCATGCAGGGCTGGCTAAACACTGAAGCTTCAGTGTCCACCACATGGCAACCTGTGTGAACATGGACTCTAGAGAGGAGGGGGCGGGGGAAGACAGCTCTCTACAATGTATTGAATTTAGACTGCAGTACCCATTTTAAACACTAGGTGTCAGAGTTACATATTGCTCCTTTAAAGGCAGATGTTTCTGTGGATTGGCAGTGGATTTGTGCTTCTTTAGAATATAAAAAACAACAATCTAGCAGATGCTCCTGTGTGTCCAGGAGTATGTGTTTGTGTGTGTGTGTGTGTGTGTGTGTTTGTGTGTGTGTGTGTGTATTTGTGTGGGTGTGCAGATGCTCTGATATATTTAGCTTTGATAACAAATGTCCTGGGATCCAGACCAATCTAGTCGATAATGATGGAGAGCATCTGTGAGGCGAACAGAGAGCAACATGTGTGTGTGTGTGTGTGTGTGTGTGTGTGTGTGTGTGTGTGTGTGTGTGAGCGTGTGCGTGCGTGTGTGCGTGTGTGTGTGTTAAAAAATGAGAGGATAGAAACAGAGAAAAACAAGAAAAAGAGGCTGATAGAGAGGAAGAAGAGATTGGAAGAATAATGGGATGGAGGGATATAAGGCATACGTTGAGACTCACATGGTTGACAGGGAGTGCAGGGTGGAGAAAGCTCCCGGGGCGATGCTGGTGATCCGGTTGTCGTACAGAGACAACAGACGCACCGAGCTCAGACCGGTAAACGTGCTGTTGTCAATGCAGCTGATCTGGTTGCTCCGCAGCATCCTGGAAACAATTTTTTTTCTTATTAGCCATGAAAGATAAAAAGTTTTCTTACATTTATACAGATAGTCTCTCAAGCCTATTAACTACATTCATTCAAAGACCTTTTCGTTTATTATTGGCTTATTAAAGATCTTCAACTTTCTTCTCAGCATGGAAGTCAAACAGTTTGTGTATGAGGGATAAATATCAAATTAGCATCCTTTAAGATGATTAAAAATAGACAAAAAAAGACATTAAAGTACACAACCTTTAATAACATGAACAGAGATAAAACAGGAAGCAGAAGGAAATCTAAGCCTGTCCCCATTGGACAGCCATGACTGTAATTTGACATTAGCCTTTGACATGCAGTCATGTGGGACCAGGCTAACCGAG
>NC_083621.1:16027971-16042971 GCF_963584025.1 Labrus mixtus | reverse complement strand
TTTGTAAAGCTGCCAGTGATTCAGCACTATGAGGTGAAACTTGTCCTCGGGCTGAATTTCTATTTCCTGACTGAAAATATTAGCTTGCTGAATATTTGATGAGGTGCAAGGTGCTGGAAGTAAAAATGAGGGATGGCCGCAACACACTTTTTTTTTTTTTATTGTGACACAGTTTTACGCTGGAGAGATGTTTTTCGGGAGCGACGACTTCAAACTTCTTCAGAAAAGTTTTTTAACATCATCCGAGCGATCGTTTGATATTTGATGTTGTGCTTTAGTTCTGTTGAGTTTTTCTTGTATTTTCAGGGGCGGACCAACGGGGTGACCTGGGCCACCACAGAATCCTAAACTATGATTGGCTTCATGCCTTGTCAGAAGCGGGACTTGTGTTTAGATCAACTGTTTTGAGCTGTGTTGCAAAATACAAGCACCTCGTCGCTCGCAATTCCGAGATTATCATCTTGTTTTTGGTTTTTTTAGAGATTTTTTTCTGGGAATTTTGTGCCTTTAATGGAGAGAGATAAGACAGCTGGATAGAGTCAGAAATCAGGGAGAGAGAGAGTTGGGAATGACATGCGGGAAAGGAGCCACAGGTCGGATTTGAACCTGGGCAGCCCGCTTGGAGGGCTACAGCCTCCATACGTGGGGCGCACGCTCTAACCACTGAGCCACCAGCGCCCCATATTATTATCTTGTTAAATTGAAAAGAAAGTGCAGATATTTATTTTCTCAAGTGAATTCAAAGCGCTGGCGTAGTTTTTAAAGTTTAACAACTGATCCATAGACACTTTAAGATGACAGCTTACAGTCAATACGATTAGAGGAAAAGAAAAGTGCACACAAACTTCAGGGCCACCCCTGCAGAAGTTCCCCAGTTGGGGGTCACCCCAGTCAGGAAAGTCTCCTGGAGGATCCTCCTGGAGTATATCAACATAAGCATAATGTCGCCACCTTCATGTAGGCAAACTAGAGTTTTGATTTGAGTCCGTCGCTGCAGCGGATTCTTCTCACATTCAGAACTTTGACCTTTAACCCAATCAGATTACAGTACTCTTGTTGCCTGTTTCCTGCTTCTCACTTTCCATTCGTTTCCACCATAAAATGAGCGATACTTGAACCTGCTCAGTATTCTAGTGTGAGAGCCTCCGCCTGACATCATAACGGCTCTTCTGGGACTTTGAGAGAGAGATGGAAGAGACTGTAGAAGGGGAGTTTAGTCTGCCCGCTCAAAATGAAAAGTGACGATCGTGAGACTTCTATGAGAGAGCAGAAATGTGGATGTTCATATCTGCACGCCTACATCCTTGTTCCTCTGTATGAGTGTACACGGTGTTTGTTTTCAGGTGCATGAGCATGAGAGAGGGAAAAACGTCTTCAAGGATGTCATGTTCAAGGATGTGTCGATGGTGGGAGAAGTCCAACACATGGCATTATGCTTGCGTACATTTGACGTGTGTGTGCATATGTTGAATAGATGTGACACCGGCTGACTTACAGGTCTGTGGTGTGTTCAGGGATGTGGGGAGGTATACGGGTCAGCTTCAGGTTGGAGCAGTCGACCACGGTGCCTTCACAGCGGCATTTCTCCGGACACACGAGGTCCTGGAAACACTCCCCGCTCAGGCGGCTGCGGTAGTCCTCCTGACCTGCAGAGGCGAGAGGGACAGGAGGGACCAGGACACAGGAACGGGGAAGAGAAAGAGAAAATCCAGGTAAATGACATGAAGTACAGGAGCAGGACGGAGGAAGCAGAAGGGGACAAAGGAGTAGAAAGACAGACGAAGGGAGACACTTTATTTAAATAAAGCTTTAAAATAAATTACATCGTGACCAGTCTCCAGTCTCCTGTCTCTAAAATAAACCTTGAAAAGCATCGACTGCACGCTGCTGCAGTCTTGATCGGTACAGGAAGTGAAGCGCTGCAGCAGGGAGGGGCGAGCGACTCTGCACGGCTATCACAGCAAATCACATTAACAAACAGATATACGTGCGGTTTTACGGAGGGGTTCTCTCGATGAATGTGGTTTAACCCCGGATGTTTTTGTTTAACAAGGTGAGCCAGAGACCGCTGCTGTTATTTCGATGTAACGCGAGCGGCTCTTATTTATGACCCTGCGGAAAAGACCTGCTTTAAATCATGCAGCACATCCACTCTGAATTGTTCTCACGGTTATCATTATAGCTCATTATTTCTCTTTTTTAAACTCACTTTATCAGTTCGACCTCTCGTGTTTCTCTCCTTTCAGACTTCGCAAACTTCTTTATCTGTCACTTTCTGGGCACACACTCGTCAAGGCTTGACTTTAAGCAGCGATGCGTTCAAAGTTGAGATTTTGAGTTTGACTTCTCACCCTGTTCTTCTTCACTTTTTTATTTCAATGAAAGGGAGGCAAACTCTGCTGTGACATCACTTCAGTGGTCGAAGACAACAACAACAAAGAGATTTTAAAGTTTTACGAGAGAAACAGCAGAAAAACAAAAACAGGTGTGCATGTTGTGAAATTTGCTCTGAAGTTGATGCTGACAGTTGTGCATGAATGTTGGTTATTGGTGTTTAGGAGTTAAATCGTTGATCATTTGGTGCACGCTCTCTTTTAAACGGCTCATAAATATCTATTTATTTTAACCACAGCGATAGCTCGGCATGTGAGCAGCCGCACATGTGAATGCAAACAAAGAGAAAGGAAGTATTTAGCCCTTAATTTCAGATCCAAGGCGTGTGATTGGTTAGGAGAGGCAGGTGGGTGTGTGCTCGGCGGTCCCTGGCGCTTGACGGAACCATGTGATGCCACAGTAGGCGGGGCCACATGGTTAGATCAAGCACAAGAGACAGCTGCACGAACCAATCAGAATGCAGGTCCACACAGGAGGAAGGCGGGGCAACAGAGAGCTGCACCAATCAGTCAGGGGGGCGGGGCAGGGTCCATACAGAAGAGGAGAGGCAACAGACAGCTGCAGATCCACACAGGAAGGGGAGAAATGCCCACTCCACAGAGTCCACAGAGGTCCAGAGAGGAAGAGGAGATGCAGGGAGAGGCATGGGGCTGCAGGGAGGAAGGGCTGAAGCAAAGAGGACGGCCATAACCAGCTGCGAGAGCGTTTCTAATCTACTTATCTTTATTAAGAGAAGAGCGCAAAGTTAGGGTCCAGCTTGCCACTGAGCCCTCCATGCTTCAGGGTCCTAATAAAAGACAAGGCGGCTAACAAATTGAAACACCTGTTTTCATGTTAAACAACTGACGTGGATAGTTCATGTAACACAAACCAGAGATACCCCTACATTTCAACCTCTTCTGTTATCGCCCGTTTATCACTTCTTACCACATTTAAAGGAAGAATGTGCAACATGTTCCGCATAAATATATCATAACTCCAGTCTATCCTGTGTAAATGTCTCTCTGAGTCATGACTGTCTACAATGAGTGAGAAGCTCGAGTCCCGCTGGCTGTGTTGTTGTCAGAGCCGTGTTTACATGGACAGGACGGCCAGCTCCTCCCCTTGTGTATAAAAGCTGTTTTAGTCAAGGACTAGAGAGAAGGAGAAGAACATACTCACTGATTATTTGGATGTTATTAAGAGTTTTTAGATCACGCTCATTCTGTGTCACTTTACATGCAATGTGAAGCTACGAGCTAACTCAAGAGCGCTAACATTAGCATGCTAACACAACAATGCAGGACACAAGTGATTGCACCTCGAGCAAAGGATAGTTTTGTCGCCGCGTGTGCTTAATGGTGTTTAATTATGGTGCGTTCTAATTGTTAACTCCATGTGAACATGAGTGGAGAGGGGTTGCAGGTGTGTCTCTGGAGGAGAGCGGAGGCTTCAGTATGGAGGAGGTGTGGCCAAACAACAGTTTGTTTTGGTTTCATGCTGGAGCTCAAGAGCGACATCTACTGGATCGCACATTCTTCCTTTAAAGCCTTTACATTTTAAAATGACTGTTGGAACCAATACTGAGGTCTCCTTCAGTGCTGCCTTGTAAAAAAAAACCCAAAGCCAATAGTTTGTAAATTGTCTGGTAGGGTATTCTTAAAATTAAATTTCCACTGAACCATAAAAAGCATTATATTTAAGACTGAGAAAACAAAGTGAATAGCCGCTCTGAGGATGTTAAGAGCACACAGACACACTCTCATTCAGAGTCTCACACAAGTGGGCACTCCCAGCCTATGGTGGGTCCCTGCTGAGCCGCTTATTGTGCTGTTTCAGGATACTGAAGTGGTCTGGGTTGCAATTAGAGAGACCCAGGGCTCGTATCAGAGGAAATAACAGTAATACAATCGGAGCAGAGAGAGAGATAGACACTGTGCTCAAACGCCCGTGTGTGTTTATGAAACAATTTCACTCTAGAATTACAGACATAAACCGATATGAGGTTTGTGTTCAACTATATGTGATCACAACGTTCAACCTGTGCATCTGCATGAGCTCATATCCTACCTGTGCACCTGAACTTCTTTCCTTTCACCTGGCTGATGCGTTTGTTAGCCAGCCTTCTGGGATGGCTGCAGCGGGCTCCACTGGTCTCGATGGGGTTGTCGAACAGGTAGTCCGCCAGCCACTTCAGATGACAGTCGCACATGAAGGGATTCTGTGCCAGATGACTGAAAGACAGAACGAGAGACACACATGTCTTAGGAAATGAATGTGCAAAGGTTTTTTCTGTTTTGAAGGAATTGTCTGTGATGCCTGTAAGTCCGTGTTTTTTTTTTTGTTCAAAGACTTTGGTTTTCAGAGCTTCCTGTCACATTTAACAAACTCAAACTGAAGACAGACGCTGAAGTATGAAATACTAAATGAAAATATTTTCCCGCTTCAATAATCTATTCTTTGACTCATGGCTGCAGCTCCAGTTAAGACAGCTGAGTGTATGAATCATTTTAAACTTACAGAGTCTTGATGGAGCGCAGAGGTGTGAACAGTCCTTTGCTGATTGACTGCAGTTTGTTGTCGTAGAGCGACAGCAGGTTGAGGTTCTGCAGATCCTGAAAGGTGTTGACTCTCAAACAGTTAATCTTGTTGGCATTCAGCAGCCTGCAAACACAGAGAAGATCCATTCAGAGTTCGTTATTTATCCATGAACTTTTTCAACTTATTCAAAGGCAGGGTTGGTAACGTTCGAAAGCTAGCATGACTTTGAAAGTAGCGTTCCCTCAGTGTTCCGTCTACACCCCGTCCCCTCTGTGCTCCCTCTAAAGCCACGCCCCTCACTTACATGCACGAGCTGCCTCTAACTTCATTATCGCTGAGCATTATACAAACCAAAGCTGATGTCGTACGCTGATGATATGATGATTTATACTCCTAAATAACATCTTTATTATAAAACCGCAACCCTCTTCCCCCGTCTTCTTCTCACTTTTTCATCCCCTGTCCCTCCCCACACAGCTGGGATTATATTAACGTCTGGCCCTGACACATACATCGGAGAAAATGCAGTTTTATACATTTTTCCCTTTTTCTTCTGGGGCATTTGGTTGGAGTGTAAAATCCAGTTCTGACAGGAGGGGACAGGTGATTAGAAGACAAGGAAGGGTGAAGAGAAAGGAGGAAAATGGAGAAGTGATGGAGGAAATAATGGGTAGAGACGGAGAATGGATAGCCAAGGCATTTGACTCAGAGTGACACAGATATACAATTAAGTGAAAGAAGCTGACAGGTGGAATGGAGGAGAGGGAGAAAGGGAAATGAGAAATGTGATGGAGGGATTAAGTAAATGACAGGAAAGGTTTGCATCTCCACCCTTTCCTCAGTCTTTACATCCTTTCATACCTGCACTTCATTAGCTGATATAACCAAGCTGACAGCTTTTTGTGTGCACGTCCTTTACTTTCAGGTCTCTTCTGTCTCATCCTGGTTCCTTTTTCTCTTTTATCAAACAAACACTCCTCCTCCTCCTCTCGGCCGTTTTTGTTTAACCTTTTTGTGTCGTTGTCCCTCACACGCTCGTACTCTCTTTCTTCCTTCTTTCTTTGTCTGACAGGTGACTAACTGGCTGCAGCTAGGCTTAATCATCCAGACTCATCCAAACGAGCACCTATACCGCAGAAAACCACTCGCAAACCACACACACATTTACATTCACAGGGAGATCCACGCACACACATGCCGCTCTGCGACATATACTCGCCTCATTAGGCAGCTCACAGGAGGAACTAATTACTTGAAACTGCACCAGTAAAACAAAGCAGCGCAGACAATATAAACAGCAGACCAGCAGCTATACAAAGCAATAAACACATCGCTGCAATGGAGGCTTGACGTGCTGCCTGATTCACCAGCTCTAATCTCATTTACAAATATTACACTTCATGGGAGAATGACAGTATCCTCAAAAATCCAACTGACCGACCTCTTAGGGATTTTCTTCTGTCCTGGCTGAAACATTAAAAGACATGATTCCCCTCTCTGGGTGAGCGATGGGATTGACCAATGATGTGGCAAGACATGAATATTAACTAGTCCTTCATTGATTGAAGCAGTCAAAGATTCACAGAAACATCATATTAAGGGAACTATCCTGCATGTTTAAAGAAATATAAAGCAGTTAGTGTTCACATCTATGCCAGCAGCTTCTCGTTAGAGGGGATACTAAATGTTAATGATGTTATACAGTATATGCTCCCTCACTTACTTTTCTAACATCATCTGCATTCACATGTTTCCTCTTCCTCGTTTCTGTCTTTTCTACATCTTTCCATCTCTAGCCATTTATTCTTCCATCCATCCCCCTTTCCTTTTTTTCTGACTATGCACCATGCATCCCAATGATCCACCTCAGGCCGTAAAAAGGTGTTTGCGGGTTGGATTCACTCATCCTCATTTTCTTTGCTTGGCTTCACTTTACGATGGAAAGGCCCAGAACATTAGCAGTTTTCTGCAGTGGACTGCGGCATTTGCAGGGATCATGAGCCTCGTGCAGTGCAGATGTCGCTGTCACAGGGAACTGCATGCTGAACCAGTATGCTGCAGGTTGAACCTGGGCCCTTCAGGAATCATTCAGTACGAATAGCTTTACTTCTAGGACGCACTTAATGTTAGCAGAACTACGGGAGATAGCAGCTTAATGAACTTACTCTGAGCACAACAGATGGGGTGTTAATGCATGAACAGGGGATTCTGCTGTAGCTGACGCTGAGCAACTGTGATGATTACCAACATTTGCCTTTCTCATATAATCACCACCTTACTGTATGTTCAAGTAATATTGGCCTGTTACAGAGTCCATAGTTATGATCATGGCGCAGAGGGTAATGCATGTGGTTATGAATATTTATGCAAGGTCAACAAACATTCCTAAACTCAAACAAACTCAGTAATATCTACGATGACTTATTCTGCACAGTTTGGAGGCAACATTATAGTAAAGTTAAGGGACACTGAAAGTAAAGGATGGTACTTTTTAAATGATACCAAATTACTTTGGACTTTAGATCGTCATGAATGTTGAATTCCCATCCTTCACAAAGTTCCTCAGGTGGTGTATAATTTACGAGTTCCTAAGTGTGTAGGTTGCTCTTTTTTAAAAACATTTTGTATGTCCATTGGCTAATCCTTAGCCTACACCATTACTAAAGACTCTAATGCTGAATTGCATATTGAGCCAGACTATCTTAAAGCAACAATATGTAACTTGCAACTCTGTTTGGTGCACTTTGGCGCCCTCTGAAGGTATCTGAGTGCAACTACAGCGCCATAAAACAGACAAAGAGCAGTTACGCCTACAACGTGCTTTTGTTTACCACGCCGACTGACAAGGTTCAGTAATATTATCTAACTCTGCTAGCATCTACACCCCATTGTTTGCTAACTGTTAGCATGTGGAGTTTGTGTTTGTGTATTCATCTGTTACCATGATGACTATAGGTCGTGGCGAAATTGCTACATTGGAGAGGCTCATTTATTACATGCTAGCTGAGATTGGTTTGTAAGGTTCAAACTTATGAAGATAACTTGAAGATGGACGAGGAAAGAGACGACTTTTTGGCGTCAGATGGATTTATTGATTTCTTTGTATCAAACCTGAGACAGAACTTGGTTTAGACGACTTCCTGCAGCCGGTAAAGCTGCTAAACATGAGACAATGATGACACCGCTAACGATACAGGCTAACGCTACATCTCAGTCTGTTCTGAATAATATCTGCAGGATGTACACTCAGCTTCTTGCTCACTCGCTCTCTCTCTCTCTCCTTATCTTCCTCTGTCTCTGTCCTCTTCCTCTTAGCCATTGTATCAAACAGTACAGAGACGGGCTAACTGGCTGCTTTGTAGCTGAAGGCTGCTGTGTGAAAGCGCCGTAAAGATGTACGCACTTCTCACTAGATGACCTCGACCCGCTGCCAAAGTTACATAGTGCTGAAAACAGGTGATAGGGCCACTCTGTGGACAGGAGAGAGATGCTAAATCGACCTTTAAAACTCCTCTTTTCAGGTGGAAAAGTTACATGTTGTTGCTTTAAATCCACAGAAACTAGTTCCTCTCTCGTTTGTGATATCTCTTTGTTTCTCTCCTTGTTATCCTGGGGATACCACACACACACACACACACACACACACACACACACACACACACACACACACACACACACACACACACACACACACAGGTGAACACATAACAACAGATCACACAGACAGTACTTACAGTAGCTGCAGGGAAACCAGTCCATCAAACAATCCCTTGGGCAGCTCTGTGATCTTGTTGCCATACAACACTCTGCACAGGAAAACAAAACAACATCATTCAGGTTACAGTGTGTACAAGGCTGTGTTTACATTTTAAGACTTGTGCGGCCTGGAGCAGGCTGCAAAGTCAAACGTTCTTCTTCCACAATCTGTTGTTCCAGTTGTATTTTATCTCATTAAAGCACTTTAAATAAATCTTTCAGTTGTTTTGGGGACCAGCGTACAGCTTCTGTTATAATCAGGACACTTTCATGATGTGGTGTGTTATTTAGTCTTTCACTCACATAGCATTAGCATTGATAGAAATGGTTTTGCTGGATGAGCGGGGGGGAACTTGGGGTTAAGTGTCTTGCCCAAGGACACATCGGACATGTTGCTGCAGGAGCCGGGGATCAAACCCCCTACCTTCTGGGCTGAGAGACGACCAAATTTACCACTGATCCACAGCTGCCCATTTTTGATGATGCATTCAAGATATTCAGCAGAATACAGACAATAAGCCCTAATGGGGCTGTGGTTCATTGGTAGAGTTGGTCGTCTGGGGTTTGATCCTCAGTTCCTGCAGCCACATGTTTGATGTGTCCTTGGGCAAGACACTTAACCTCAAGTTGCTCCCTCCCACTGCTTTGTCAGAGGTGTGTGAATGTGTATGAATGGATGAGTTAATACTGATGCTCTCTTTACACAGAAGCCTCTACCATCAGTGTGTGAATGTGTAGGTGTGATCTGCGGTGTAAAAGCGCTTTGAGTAGTCTCTACTTGTGAGCAACACATAAACATTTACACTTTAAATCCAGATGTCCTCTGTGCTTCTTATTTAAAATACACTCATATTCACCTCTGCACATACATGTGTTTGCACTGAATAAAGACATCACACTAATCGAACTGATGAAACAGTCTCAGGGTTAAGTTATCAGTTTAGAGTGTAAGGTGACTTTTCCAGTCATCGAGGCTTTTCTCACTTTGTGAACTGTGGGACCAGTTATCTCGTTTGAGTGTCAGAAAGTGAAATGATGTTAAAGATGCAAGTTGCAGATGTAACCATTTAATCCAAATGAGCAGTTTTATATTTTGCTAAATCACGCCTCAGCTGGCCTGTGCTGCAGACATCGTGCCTCTTATTGACGCTGCACTGAGTGTGTGTGTGTGTGTGTGTGTGTGTGTGTGTGTGTGTGTGTGTGTGTGTGTGTGTGTGTGTGTGTGTGTGTGTGTCAGTGCATGTTTTAACATCCAGCAGAGTTCACCTTGTCTGCCCCTTCTTGTCCGTCGGTCTGTCTCATTTCAATACTCGGGGATTGATTCAAATTAAACTGTCCTTCATGTTCTTATCACATTCACCCTCTGTGATTACAGGCGGGTACAGTTACACACACACACACACACACACACACACACACACACACACACAAGCACACACACACACACACAAACAAGAAAACATAGTGACACACAAACACACCGTTGTGGTCCAGTTGTCAGCATCAACAGTGACAACATTTTTACTTGCTAGATGTCTGGAAATGCAATTATTGTCCTGTCTGAAAATGTGTGCTTATGCATGTGCGTGTGTGTGCATGTGTGCGTCTGAGTGTGTGTGTCATACTTACAGTGAGGTGAGTGAGCGAAGGCCGCTGAAAGAATCAGCTGCAATGTCAGAAATCTGGTTCTTACTCAGATCACTGGGGAAAGAGAGGGGGGGGGGGGGGGGTGTGGAGAGAGAGAGAGAGAGGGAGGGTGTAAGTGCATTACTGTAAGACACAGTAATGGGGCTCATTCATGAATGTCCTAGAACTGTCTGACAAATGATCACCAGAGAATACATCAGCAGAGGTCAAGGGGACAGGAGTATAAAAAAAGTAAGACGGGTTGAATGTGTAAGTAAATGAGGGACAGAGTGAGGGAGAGACAGGAAAGAGAGAGAGGAAGAGAGAGGGAGAGAGAGGGAGAGACATGAGAGAGAGAGAGAGAGAGAGAGGGGGAGGGAGAGAGAGAGAGAGAGAGAGAGAGAGAGAGAGAGAGAGAGAGAGAGAGAGAGAGAGAGAGGAAGCAGTGGCATGTTAAGTGCAGTTCATGTCATTCACTTCCACCTCTGTAAGATATATTATTAAACACTTCTATTGAGGTTATAGGGTTGTGTGTGTGTGTGTGTGTGTGTGTGTGTGTGTGTGTGTGTGTGTGTGTGTGTGTGTGTGTGTTTGTGTGTGTGTGTGTGTGTGAGAGAGACAGAGACAAGATGAGATGACCTGTGAGGGAGTGTGTGAAGGTGTGAGGGTGTGCATAACTAGTCCAGACTTTGAGTTAGACAAAAGCATTCTTTGAAAAGCTGCTAAATGAACCATGCAGTGTGAAAATGCTTCAGACATCAGTAACTGTGAGCGAGTCCATCTGCGAGACTCGTTTCATTTTCTCCTGAGGTCAACAGAAAAATGAACAAATGTTAAACTGATGGAAAGAATAATTAAATGAAGGCATTAACCCGAGGTGTGAATGTGATCCCCCCACGATGCACCTCAGGACGCCGCAGGAGGACATTCCTGTCTGTGGCCATCAAACTCCTCCCTTTGAGAGTCATGGTGTGTTCAATTTCATCTCGGAATCTGGAAATTCTGAGTTACCAGTCTGATACGTCATCAGGAACGACCCCCTGAAGTCTAAAATCAGACTCGGAAACTCAGAGCAACTTCAGTAGTCCGAGTTCAAATCCAACATGGCTGCTCTGGTACTTATTTCTGCTTATATTCTATATATATCATTTTTTATTTTGTTAGACAGCTACTGCAACGACTACATTTCCCTCCAGGGTTAATAAAGTATTTCTGATGCAGGTTGGTGGTTATGCACACATTGGCCTGTCTTCACAGACATTATGCTGGAACGTGTTCGAGAGTTTTCATAGTTTTATTCAGACTTACATTCTCTTGAGCTTCTTGTACGTAGAAAAGGCTCCAGCGGGGACACTCTTGATCAAGTTCTGCTCCAAACGTCTGAGAACGAGAGAAGGAAAAAGGAAGACAAAGAGAGAGAGAGGAGAGGAAAAAGGGCGTGAGACGATCTTTAGGAACCGTCTAATTAAAACAGCACATTAGCCCTTAAACACACAACGAGAACATTTGAATAAAACTTCAAAAGCAGTGCGTCGTGCATAAAGTTATGAGCTCATTTCCCTCCCTTTCAATATTTAATTTCACCAAGGACAGAGAAAACATTGGTTAATACAAAGTCCTGTTTGAGCCCACAACATCAGCCGAGCACACCCGGGAACACAAAGGTCAAAAGGTGGCTGTTCCAATCAACATCTACACAATCTTTCTGCAGGATGGTCGTTCCTTTGCAGCAGGGGCTGTGCAAGGTCACGCTGAGTGAAATGAGCTCACAGCGGACCAACCGAAAAAAACTGGATTGCAAACCACAATTCCTATTCGACTAGAAATACTCCTTTGCATCAGTAAGGCGAGGAACAGGGAGGCTAAGTGGCTAAATCTGAATGTTTAAACAATACATAAAGACGTTTGACGAAGCCACATCCATTTCTTCTTTAGGAGCAGCAGGGCTGTTGTTATGAACACATATTGGCCCAAAGAAATGGATTACATCTTTTCCCCTGGAAGACTGCAGACTCATTACACCATACTGGTAGAATTTCTCTATTATCACACGGGGAGCCATCAGAACCCACTGCTGGAGAAATGTACTGTTAGTTTAGCCTCTGCTCCCCTGATGATGTGGGCAACACCTCCATCTATGTAGCTCATGCATTCTTAATGTCTCCTTGTTGCTGTGGTGAAAAGGCGGGGAGGAAAGAGGAAAGTAAACAAGACTGAAGAGGGGATGAGAGGAGGATAAAAAGTCCTGGGCGTGTAGCGGAGAGAATTAGAAGAAAAAAAAAAGGACAAAAGGTGAGAGGAGAAATCATAGGAGGGAAGAGTGGGAAAATAGGACAGCAGAGGAGAAATCAAAGGAGTGGAAAAGTGTGGACAACGGGTGGGGAGGGACGAGAGGAAAAATCAGAGAAGAGGAGGATGCGGTGAGGTCCCAAGGCCAGCCACAGGGTCAGCTGTCAGGATGATAAATGGGAACTAATCCACCCTTCTTCTTCCTCTCCTCCGTCTCTTCTGCCCCCGCCCTGTCTCGCTCTTGACCTCCATCCTTCATCCCCCTTCTTATTCTTTAGTTTATTCTTCTTCATTGATATCAATCCATCCATCCATCAATCCATCCATCCATCCATCCATCTGTCCGTCTCTCCATCCATCCATCCATCTGTCCATCTCTCCATCCATCCATCTGTCTGTCTCTCCATCCATCCATCCATCCATCCATCCATCTCTCCATCCATCCATCTGTGCATCCATCATCCATCTGTCCGTTTCTCCATCCATCCATCCATCCATCTGTCCGTCTCTCCATCCATCCATCCATCCATCCATCCATCCATCCATCCAGATCCATCCATCCATCCAGATCCATCCATCCTTCCATCCATCATCTATCCATCATCCATCCATCCATCCATCTGTCCATCTGTCCGTCTCTCCATCCATCCATCCATCCAGATCCATCCATCCATCCATCCATCAATCCATCCATCCATCCATCCATCCATCCGTCAATCCATCCATCTGTCCTTCTCTCCATCCATCCATCCATCTATTTGTTAATTCATCCATCTATCTATCCATCCATCAGTTGTTCTGTTGTGATAAAACCCCGGTAAAAGAAATGGTCACCCGTGCCAGATTTAGTTTTATCTGAATTGATGCCAAAGACTTCTGACTGCTCTTTAGCCGCCTCTCTTAAATTAAACACTTACTCGGCCCTTGTTTTTAAATAACAACAACCCCTTCATTGTCTGTGTTCTTGGCTCATGTTCCTTTCTTAATTGCCACGGCTCAGGCCTCTGGGTAGACGACGGCAACCTAGACCGGCTAAGGGGTCAAAATAAATCAAGGATGTGGAGATATTGACAAAGACGACCGGGGCACACAATAGGTAACAAATTATATCTGGGGGCTTTAAAACAAGGTTGAGACAAAGACACTTAGAGGCTCAATATGAACGGAGGCATTAGGGGGGAAGACATTTTAAGAGGCAATATAAAAAATCTATACGGTGAGGCGGCGATTAAACGAAAGCTGCCGATGGTTTTGGCAGGAGAGCGTGTTCATAATGGGCTTAGTCTGCAAACTGACGGATACACGCACACTCCAACACATCTCTGCTGACGTTAAAGACAACCACCTTCAGCTAAACCTGACTATGGAGACGCTTTAATTTTGATTGGAATAGAAAGTCACATTTGAATTTGCACAGACGTACACGTGTTCACATTTGGCCGCGATTCCGCTAACAGCGTGCACAACGACGACTTTGTCCACATTAGAGTCCTGACGATACATCCCTCACTTACACTCTGCTGTTTCTGGCTGCAGCAGCGACAGTTATTGATATGGATCTGATGCTAATTCTGAATGTCTGTGTGTCCTAGAGATTTCATTAGATATGTTCAATCACAATCCAAGTGTGCGTGTGTGTGTGTTGGGCTAAAGTACCTACCCTGTTTGCACAGACAAAACTGGTGTGTCTGCATAAATGTGTGTGCTCCGGTGTGTGTGTCGGTGTGAATCTATTACTTATGCTAGGGAGGTATAGCTGTTTCGGTGTAGCGGTGCAGGGGGAGGATTGCGTCCTTACTCACAGAGCAATCAAGCAGCTGTCCTCTGTACAAACAAACAGGGTACAACGATCAATACGGATATCAAACACGTCCCACTGTGGCGTGTGTGTGTGTGGGTTTGAAACGTGTCCGAGACACTGCTCGGAGGTCGGAGTGAGGAGAAAGGATGTCAAACTCAAAGTTTGGGTTAATTGTTACGTCTGTAATTCAAAGCCAAAATGTGAGGATCAAATATTAACTGTGCATGCTGTTCTGTCTGAGGTACAGAAAGTTTGAAAGTGATTTATTACACTTTTCAAATCGATAAAAACGTCTCCTCCTTCGAAAAACAACAAGAATCAAATCTCTGCTATACCCACATATTAGCATAGAAGAAGAAGAACAGCTGAACATGTTGCATTCAATTGATCAACAGACGGGGAAACAAACACGTCTGGAGACATTTACACAAAGACGAAAACCTAAAGTGTACGTGAAGAGTAAGTAAAGAAAGTGCTCTTACATCTCCACGATGCCTTCAGGGAGGTTGGCCGGTATTTCAGTGAGACCTTTACGACGACAGTCCACGATGTTGTTGTTACAGCTGCAGGTGGGCGGGCACACGGCCACCTCAGGAACACAGGTCCTCGGCTCC
>NC_083621.1:16024977-16027771 GCF_963584025.1 Labrus mixtus | reverse complement strand
GGGGCTTCCTGAAAAAGGGGGCGAAACATGCACATCTACTCCACTGTTAAATGTTTGTGATTCAGGATCGTTGTACTCAAAACCAGTCATTTTATATTTTTGTATGCTTACTGCATCCTTAAAAGGACATGTGAAGGAGTGAACATAAAGGGTTAGTGTCATTTAAAAAAGTTTCTGGACAGTTCTAGTCCGATTTTTACTTGTTGAAATAAGCGCTCAACAAATCATAAAAGTTGTAGAAGGAAACAGAGGAAACAGTCAGGGTGTTACGGGAGGTTTGGGATCCTCCTCGGCTTCACGTCTGGGTTCTAGCTCACAGTGATGGAGCTGCAACAAAGCCCAATCTGGAAACTTGTTTTTGCAGAATATTTTCATACACGTTGTTGCAGGGCCAATTTAATGTTGAGTCACATCATCGCCTCCAGCAGTACAGGACGGGTACAACATATGGAATATTAGTGCGTTAACGGTCAGCTCACCATTGCAGACAAAATCCTTCTTCTGGACATCGGGCACGTTGAGGCCTCTCATGTGGGCGGGGGCCATGCACTGGGTGAAGGGAGCCAAGCCGCGCCTGGCTCTGAGCCAATCAGACAGCCAGGACAGGTGACAGTCACAGTGGAGGTTGTTGGAGTGCAGACGCCTGAGACAGAGACAGACGGAGACAGAGACGTCAGGACGATGTGTGGAGAACTTTACTGGAATTATCTTTAAATAAAACCAGCAACCGTCTCATGATCCTGAAGTGTTCACCCTCTAAAGGCTAAAGGTCTCCATCCCCCGAGAAGAAACAAGTTTAAAGCTGTATTCTAACTGTTTCCCGCTCAGTTTGCATCCTCGTCCAGGATCACAAGGCTGTTTGCTTCTACACAAACAACGAGGTGCTCACACACTCACACGCAGACAGAGTAATATCCTCAGCTCTCATCCCCCCCCCCCCCCCCCTCCCCCCCCGAGGTCTGCGACAATATGACTCCCTTAAGACGAGGGAAAGCTGAATCACAATCATTTCAGACACACACAGAAAAGATCGGGCACAAAGACTGCAAACGAGAAAGAGACGAGGAACAAAAGGGAGGGATGATAAAGACGAGGAGAAATTAAGCCCATAAATAAAGTGTGGAGGATTACTTTGGAGTATTGTTGGTCTCATTGTCTTGATTTCATGCTGGCTGGCTTTGAGTGACGGGAAATCCTGTAATTTCACAAGCTGCGTTTCATTTAGACCCCTGCATGAGAAGTGTTTTAAAGATTCTGTTCACAGAAACTAGAAGAATGCATATTATCTTACATCCTCCTGTACGTCATGCATTTGTCTTTTTAGATGTCTTTCCTGCCATCAAACCACAGAAGTTCCTTGGAGGTTGGATAAAGCACTGATTAAGTACATGTGAACTTGTGTCTCCAGAGTCGACGTCCTCGTTGCCGGGCGAACTGCTCAGAACGTTTTACAATAACAGTTTTCATTGGGTCGGTTTCTCTGGCAGAGAGGAGTGCCAATCCACACGCTGCCTTTCCAAGTGTTGATTATGTTGAGTAACTTGAACGCTGTTTCTGGAAAGATTTCCCCGCCGTGTTGTGAATGGCAGAAACGACATGTCACGGCGCTCCGTTGAAATAAATCTCAGAGACGGAGACTTCAAATCCAGGAACTAAATAAGTAACTGCATGGTTATTTATCTTACCCACTAAGAGATCGAACTTCAAGCTTTTGAGTTAAAATTATTCTTAGCCTTCATTATGTTGCTGTGTAAACACACTCGTCTTCTTCCTGTCAGCTGCGTCGACTCTCTCCCTCAGCTGTATGTTTAATAAATGCGCCCAGAAATAACGTGTTTTGACTTCTGTACACAGTGACTACACAACTGCAACGGCAGGGGCGTGTCCAGAGGGGTGAACCAGAGGGGTGGCATGGGCCCCATTTAAAATGTAATTGGCCCCCCCAGGTGTCACCTCAAACTTCCTAAACTGTGATTGGCTTTTTGCCTTGTCAGAGGCGGGACAACTATTCTGACTTTTTTGGAAAAAGCTTCTTTTAGTTTCTTTTTTTTTGTATTTTAAACTGTAAATAAAAATGTTTTTCATGAGACAGGTGCAAAGGAAAGTAATGCACACTGTGCCATAAACTAACTGGCCATTTTCAGGACCAGGACGTTGCCAGTTTGGATTTTTGTAAGTAAGACAGGAGTTTGTGACGACATCTCGTTCTATCTGTGTTTGAGTGAGTTTCTCTGCGGAGCGTGTGAGAAAAAGACTCTCCTCATGACAGGTAAGCGAGGAGGAGAGAGCGGGGAGAAAGTCCACCGATTAATTCAACGGATGGTTTATTCCCATTGGTCAGATTAAAAGCAAATGAAAATGCTTCGATCGGTTAGTAAATATACTTCAGCGTCTGTTAACAAAGCTGGGTGGACTGCACAGGTTAAGGCGATGTTTGTGACATGGTTACCTCTTCGTTAGAGGACGGAATGTGGAGTGTTGATAAGGAATAGGATTGCCGAGAGGGTTAGCCAATTTGTGGATTTTAAGTAACATTTTCACATTTGCCGCCTTGTTACAAATCCATTGGCGGCCTTAATTAAAAGGTGCTGCTCGATTTAAAACCAGCAGGTGATGTTTCAGAGAGATGAGACTCTCTCCAACAACACCGGCTGGATCTGACACCTCGAGAGAAAAAGAGAGAGAGAGAGAGAGAGAGAGAGCGAGGGATGAGGAGGAGCAGGGCGGACGAGCAGCAGAATGTCTTGTCAGCGTATTATGTGCCAGCCGGGATATCTAGCCTTTCAGAAGACAG
>NC_083621.1:16012477-16022477 GCF_963584025.1 Labrus mixtus | reverse complement strand
TGTGTGTATGTGTAATACTCACAGTGTCCGCAGCTTGGGCATGTGGTTGAAGCTGGACAGGGGGATGAGGGTGATGTTGTTGTTGTTGAGGGTGCTGGACGGAGAAGCGGAGAGAAAAGAAGAAAAACAGAGAGTTAGAAAAATAACACATTGTGCCTTTGTGGGCTTTTTTTTTTTACTCTGACGCAGGAATCGAGTTCAACTCGGTCCTGGAAGCAGGTTCAAGTCTCCGGCACCTTTTTCTGCAGCTTCTCACAGAGAAACAAGAACCCAATACAGCCGGTGTCCAATTTGGGTTCTTTTTCATACTCGAGTAAATGTTCTTTTAAAGAACTCTGGCTACGCCAGATCTCAGGATTATGTTTCACAGATTGTTCTGGTCTAAATTCAGTCTCACCCTGTCTTGGTCTTGGTCTTGGTCTTGACTTGGTGTCACCCTGTCTTGGTCTTGACTTGGTCTCAATCCTTAGATGTCTTGGTCTTGGTCTCAATCCCTAAATGTCTTGGTCTTGATTTGGTCTTACCCTGTCTTGGTCTCGGCCTTGACTTGGTCTCGATCCCTAAATGTCCTGTCTCGCCCTGTCCTGGTCTTGACTTGGTCTCAATACTTAGATGTCTTGGTCTCGATCTTGACTCAGTCTCGATGCTTAAATGTCTTGGCCTCTTGTCCTGGTCTTAGTCTTGTCTCAGTCTTGACCCTAAATGTCTTTCAGGGTCTTGGTCTTGGTCTCTGAGCACCATGGTCTCGGTCAATGAGGGTCTGGACTACAACACGAGTTCATATTATAAAACTCAGTCGGAGTCATTTTCTGATTCTCGTTTAAATGAATAAAAATCGTCTTGATTTGAATTTTAATAAATCGAACATCGCTGCTGTTTTTTTAAACATCATCAAAACTGCAGCCCACTGCGTTTGCACATTCTGACCTTCTGTCCAGGGCGCCACCCGTGTGCCAAGTCATCACAAAGTGTTAACTCATTGCTTATTCATACACACACACACACACAAACATGTATGAATACACACAAACCTCTAATGCTGAGCAGATCACGCTGTCTCTGACTGTTAGCTCGCTCATAAAACTACCTTCTGTCTCACACGCTATACTGACCTCAAGATGAATGAAAAACAAGAGACACACACACACACACACACACACACACACACACACACACACACACACACACACACAAACACACTTGTAGTTGGAGAGAAACAGGAGTTATTGATTTCTCTGTGTGGGTGTCATGAGCAGAGATGGAGACAGAAATGAGAGCGGAGGGGAAACATTGCAGGAAAATAAACTATTGCATCCAAATGAGAAAAAAGCAGAAAGCACAGGGGGGTAGGATTACATCGACCGACTCGAACAGGCTGCTAATGCTGCAGAGAAAAAACACTAGCAGGCTTTGGGGGGGGGGGGGGGGATATCAGATATGAGATATTACATACTGTAAATCATAAGAGTGGACGAACGGTTGATCTTTATGTGATTTTACTTAGATTAATACGTAAATATTAGAGCACATACTCTAAAATTGGAGTTTAGGCCCCGACTTGCCCCCCCAGAGCAATCCCTAAATGTCTTGGTCTGGTCTCTGTCTTGCCCTGCCTTGGTCTTGACTTGGTCTCCATTCGTAACTGTCTCGTGTTTCACTCAGTCTCGCTCTGTCTCGAGTTGGTCTCCATCCCTACATGTCTTGGTCTTGATCCCTAAATGTCTTGGTCTGGTCTCGGTCTTGACTTGGTCTTGATCCCTAAATGTCTTGGTCTGGTCTCGGTCTTGACTTGGTCTTGATCCCTAAATGTCTTGGTCTGGTCTCGGTCTTGACTTGGTCTTGATCCCTAAATTATTTGATGTTGCCTTGGCCTTACCCTGTCTTAGTCTCAATCTTGACTCTGTTTTGATCCCTAACTGTCTCGGTCTTGGCTTGGTCTCGCCCTGTCTTGGTCTTGGTCTTACCTCTGACTTGCTCCCTTAATGACCCGGTGACGATTTGATTTTTTGAATGGTTTAAGGAAAACAGAGTGAATGAGACGTTCCATGAAACAGAAGAAATCCTCGGGTTTCAAACATCTAGATTACTTGAAAATTCATCAGCAGTTTTTCTTGTAACTTCTTGGAGCCAAAGTCAACTCACTCCACTGCGACTCTTTGCTCTGGTTTCTACCCGAGTTTCACGGATCATTAATTTCACCCGATTTAAAAAAACAGTCCGAGTTGACTCTACATCCTGACCCTAAACCCGACGTGTTCAAAGAGACATTGTTCCCGGACGCGGGACGACTGAGCGGTAATGTTTTCGCATCTAAAACCTTTCCATTTTTCATGTTTGACAATGTGTTCTTAACGCTTCCCGACAAGGACAAGGTCGGCGTTCTCTTTCTCTGTGTGTGTGAGAAAAAACGACCTCCGATTCAACATGAGAGGATTTCCATTTCCAGCGTCTGCAACGTGTTTGCGCCTAAACACACAATGTGACCGCGACGAGGTGGTTTGGATTTCACCGACCAAAATCAACGAGTGTTTGTTTAACAGAGTAGTCACAACCGTTCAAAATTTGGTCATAACGCAGAGTTTGCTGTGTTTTTACTAACACCCACTTAGCCTTAAAATAGACCGTTCCTGCTCCACTCTGTTGATGTTTCTGCTTTCCTCTCTCTTTAATTCTCCCTCCTTCCGATCCTCTTTCAGCGCACCCCTCCCAGCCAGAAGAGCCTCAGCGGCCTTGGTAGACAGATGAAGTTTCACACTCTCCCTCTCTCTCTCCCCCTCTCTCTCTCTCTCTGTCTCACTCACTCTCTCTTTCTCTCTCTCTCTCTCTCTATGGTCGGCCCTGTCAGGGGTGATTCCGCCCGGTATATATAATTTAATTGTGAAATAACAATAATTTCCCTCTGCAATTTCCCCGTCAGTTATTCTCTCGCCCAGCGTGCTCAGCCCCCCTCCACATCTCTCTCTCTCTCTCTCTCGGCCTTAATAAAGTACCGACTGCTCCGACTTCTCCAAAGTAAACACTCAAAACATCGTTTAAAAGTCCACAACGAGGTTTGATAATTTTTCCGAGCTCATTTTACACGCCGCCGGCCATGGCTGAACTCTTTCAAAAAAAAAAAACACCATGTGCATGCTCTTAGAGAGGGAAGTAAGTTCAGGAGTTACTTTGCAGAGATAAACCAGAACATCGTACAAAGGCCCTAAATGTTCATGTAGATGTATTTAAAGGTCACATATTCTCCTCCTCTTCAGTGTAAATAAGTCTCAGAACTCCCCAAAACATGTGTCTGAAGTTTCTTGTTATAAATCTACCCTGATCCTGTATTTGATCATGCCTATAAACTCCTCTATTTCAGCCCTGCTCAGAACAGGATGTTTCTGTGTGTGTAGCTTTAAATATGTAAATGAGCTGTGTCTGACCACGCCCCCTCTCTGGAAGGGCTTGGGTGTACTCTGGCTTTCTCGCTCCATGTCCTATTGTTTACGGTGAGAAGGCAGACTCACAGGGCAGAACAAACACCTAGCTGTGGGAGTGTCACCCACCTGGGGGAGGGGTTACTGCCCTTTGTGATGTCATGAAGGGGAAATCTCCAAACGGCCTGTTTGAGCACACATTTTCTGAAAAGTGGAGCAGGCACAAGACGGAGAGGATGGACTTTAATCGGTTTCTCAAAGACAGAAAGATGTTTGGATTTAACTGTTTCAACGCTGGTGAAGGCGTTGTTGCTCGTCTGCACGCTGCTGCTCTACCCAGATTATAAAACATTAAAGGACAGGGTGTCAGCTGACTGTTCTGTTTTCTTTGACTTCATTTTGTTAAATGGAAAGCTGACAAAATATGATCATAATTCTTTTATCTTGAATCTGATCACCCGTCAGTACGAAACTTTCACTTGTACCTCGTCCTCATGAATCTCCTCTTTACGTACAGACTCTGACTTTTTATTTCTGCAGTGACAGTAAAAAAAAAAAAAAAAAAAGCTCCAACGCTGTTTTCGACACACAACGGCTCTATTACAAAACGCCAATTCAGCCTTTTTCTTTCTTTAAATTGAGATAGGCTGCAGTGACCGCTGCAGCGCTATCGCAGGACTGATCCATGACCCTGTGTGTGTGTGTGTGTGTGTGTGTGTGTGTGAGAGATATTGTGAAGTGTATATTCTTGAGTCAGCATGTGCGGTACATGCTTTGGTGTGTCTGCGTTTCTCCGATGCGGCGGTCTCTCTGTTGCAGTAAAAGGGCCTCTGCACAGTCAGTGATGGAGGAGACTCTTTAGAGGAAGCCCACGGGGAGATGCTATCGCTCGTGTTCGTGCCTGCCTGAGTGTGTGTGTTTGAGTCTTTGTGTGTGTGTGTGTGTGTGTATGTATGGTGTTGTGTGAGGGAGAGAAAAAGGGTGATGTTATCATATGTGTCTTTGCTGCAGCCTACACACCGAGGTCAAAGCCTTACTCGTCAATCAAACCTCCTTCATACACACACACACACACACACACAAACACAAATGCCCTCACAGACAATTTCTGCTCCACTTTAAGATCCTGGATATACTGTAAAGTTGGACGCTAAAATATTCCTTAAATAATTCATAAATAAATACTTCAAATAAGCTTCATACGTGGACGCTTTTTTAATGTCTGAGAAGATGATAGCGTAGTTCAAAGAGTGACAGGAGGCAGAAGTGAACTTGAGCACAAAGACTTCTGAGGATGTGATCTTTGTCACAATGACGCCCATGTGATCGAGCTGTTAAAGATTTCTGATCCGTACTTTTCCATGCTTGTCACCGTTTACTGCCTCCTTCACGTTCAGTTTTTGACAAGACCTCTCTGACTACAAACAACATGAAGAATGGACAGCGGACTGACTCACCTCAAGTGAAGCCAAAAGCTTTAGAGCTCCCCCTTTGCTGACTGGCTGCAGTGTGAGTCAAAAACCACGCCTCCTCCATGTTAACAGAGAGATGGTCCCATGATTGACCGGTTGGTTGACGTCTGCTTTAAAGTGGCTGCGGACTGAAACCCTTCTGAGGAACCTTTGACCTTTAATCAGAAATTGAGTAATTGTGTGTTTTCGACATCAGAAGCAGCGTCACTAAACTCGGCTCTTTTGGCTGTGACCTACTGCGCGGACTCCTGTTTTTAACTGGAGGAGGCTAACAGCTGTCATCGTGTGCAGGATCAGACAATGGCTTCTCATAACCTCTCCTTCGTCCCAAGTGTTTTGGGTCCGGCGTGATATTAGATGTAGAAGTTTAAAAAGGGCACTGAGGCGTCTTGTGGTTTCATAAGGTCGCAGAGTCGATATCCTCCTTCACATCGGTACATCCTGTTCAAGACGCTTTGAGTAAACTACGTCCATACTTTAATAGAGCTGCAATAAAAACGACCTCCGGAACAGGAAACGTGTTCGCCTGGTTACTGAGATGTCAACCGAATCTATTTCTATCTGTGTATGTGTGTATGTGTGTGTATGTGTTCATAAAGTGTATTTTCCATTAGTCTCTATTATGCTCAATCAGCCCTAACAGACACGGATCGATACGCCGACAGCAGGCCTGAATTACAGCCGCCGCTCACACACAACACAACAGTGCAACTTTACGACTGTGATTACAACCGATATCGACGCCGCGCTCGATGCGATGGTTCTCTGTGGTAATCACGGACATTAGTAATGGTCTGAGAAGAAGGAAGAGAGTGAGAGGAGACGACTGGATTAAAGAACACGACGTGGAATATGTCATCAAAATGCAGTCAGTTTGTTTTTAAACTCTGATTAAACCTGCAGAGCAAGGGGGGGGGGCATCAGAGTCCTCTATAAGACACTATAATGAGAATATTTGTCTTTCTATCAATGCTATGTCATGACGATGACAGTCTATGGTCGTGCAGCGATCACAGGGAATAAATGTAACCACCCCCTCCCACTCGCTCCAGGTGAATTCTCCTGATTATATCCTGCTGCGTTCTCACATCAGCGCACTCCGACTTTCTGCAGAATAAATACGAGGAGGCTGGAGGAGAAACTCTGGTACCCTAATTCTCATAATGAAAGTAATGTTTACAGGTTTTATTATCAGATGAACTGTTACATCCTTTATGACATCTGTGGCGCAGTTACCACCAACTCTCTACTGATTGTAAAATATTTTACCTTAACTGCACGTTGCTGCTAAAGCCGTCTTCGTTAATGAGGCTCATTTGCTTAAAAATGTGCCAATTTTGCCGCAAAAAAATTCAAAATGGGTCATTTAAATATGAGCACCTGCACACAGAGACCCTATTTGCTCTGTCGCACATTGAGGGGTGCATTTAACCCTTTGCATGTGCTATGTGAAAACGATGGTGGCTTTTCCCTTATATCATTTGCACAAGCTTAGGAGGTGCAAAAGCCACACTAACCTTTTTTCTGCATCAGGCTCTATGTGTTAAATTTATCTCGACACCTAAACTTGGTTTTAAAATAACAGTTTTTCTAAAATAGCGTGGAGCGTGTTCTGCTTTGGTGCTTTTTTTCCTTCGACCTGAGTTGTTAACTGGAATTTATTTCTCTGAGAGCTTTTTCCCACACGGACGCTGAAAAGAGGCCAACCGTCGACGAGGCCTAAAGGACTCTTTGAGTTGATGTGAAGAGCCCTCCGCGTCTTCCCCGAGGCCTCATTACAGCTCTGAGAGAGAGGGGGGGGGACACTTCACTCTCTCAATCACTTATTTGTTTAACCCCTTCACACCCACAATTCCACCTTCCACTCAGGAGGAGCAGAGCGACCAGGGGAGGCCTGACCTTCCATTAGATGTGTCACATGTTCATTTAACCTCTTTAATCGTTAACGAACGGGGGAGGGGGAGATATCTTTATGACGATAGATCCTGTGATAAATATGTGTATGCTGCGTCGGACAGCGAGACTCACCGACCCGTGAAGCGTCACATGGCGGTGTGGCTCGATGCCGTGCAGGAGAATGTGTGCGCATGCGTTGCTGTGAAGCCTGTGGTCTGTATACAGGACCGAATGTGTTTTTGGAGGATGAAACCGTGGGAATAAAAGCCTCGGCATGTTGATAAGTGTAAATATGTTCGTGTGAAGTTTGCCGAGGCGATAAGTTGCAGAGAAACAGACGCAGAGTTGTGTATGAGTGAACGCTCCTTCATCCACTGAGTGTCTCTTTTGATGCAGAGATTTGAACTCGCGCGTTGAAGTGATTTTTAACCCTGTTGACTTTCATACGGACTGAAAAGGGTCTAGGAGGTCTGCAAACAGGCTTTAAGGTCCTCTAAGAGTCCGGGTTAAGGGCTTTTAGGGCTTCAATTGTCTCCTATTTAAACTTTCCCACGGGGTTTAACGCCTGCTCCGCTGCTTTCCTCTGTAAGCCCGGTGTTAAATCTGCAGTTTGTGTTTTGTTAGTGTGCATGAGTCAAGTGTGTATTTGTGTTGTTGCATTTATACGTGTGAGTGTGTGTGTGTGTGTGTGTGTGTGTGTGTGTGTGTGTGTGTGAGTGTGTGTGTGTGTGTGTGTGTGTGTGTGTGTGTGTGTGTGTGTGGGATGGTTTAATAAACTCTCAAGTGTTTGAACAACCAAAGTTGCACAATTTACTCCTCTCATCTCGGAGAAAATTGACATTTCCAGAGTGTTGCCGTTGGAAACCACCCTGGGAAAGATCAACTGTTTACAACCCAGACCAAGAAAGCACGAGGAGGCGGAAATAACGAGAAGTTTTTTTTTTCCTGAGGAATATTTAACTTTGCCACATTTTCAGTCTGAAATACTCCCGTGAGAAAGCAAGCACGATTCAAACGAGGAGGTTTCTTTGTCATCGAACCTCGACAACGGTCAGTAGCCGATGTTTATTTGTCATGCCAAATCAGATACCACCATGTGGTGGGTGTGTGTGTGTCTGTGTGTGTGTGTGTCTGTGTGTGTGTGTGTGTGTGTGTGTGTGTGTGTGTGTGTGTGTGTGAAAGTGGGGAATTAAGGGAGAGAAAGAACGATTCTGTGCGTGCGTCGGCGTGTGAGCAGCGGCACGATGCGGGGCTTTGGCTCTCCTGTGTTTTATGATATGTCACCTTTGTATTCAGACTGAACACGAAAGCTTTGTGGGATTTCAAAATGAAAAAATCGGCAAGCTAGACGTGAAAACGAAGAGAGACGGAGAGAAGCGGAGCAGACTGATAGTATAGGAGGCAGACAGGAAGAAGAAGGATGTACGTAAAACTCTCCTGATGAGACCATTACACCTTAAACGGGAACAAATGAGATTGCAGATTGCCTCTCTTCCTCGACTCTCCTCCTCCTCCTCCTCTGTGTCCTCTCATCTTTTCTCAATTGTCTTTTAGCTCGGCCTTATATCACTCCTCTCTCTCTCTCTCTCTCTCCCTCAGCAGCATCTCCCCTCCTCTTTCCTGTCCCGCCACCCGGTGGGATGTGATTAATTGTGAGCGGGTCAGACTGCTGGCACAGAGCTCCAATATCCAACGCTATTTCCCACCTCTGCATAAGCGCTGTGTTCCAGTGCTCTGAGTGAGGCGTGCACGACTGACTTAATGTGTCACCTGCATGGCTCTTCAGGTTCGTTAGCAACCACCCTCCCCCTCCCCGATCCCCCCACCCCCACCCCAGCATCTCTGCAGTGCAGGAGGAGAGCAACTCCTTTTGAGAGGTTGTGTATGATTTGTGTGTAGATGACTCGTGTCACAACAAGTGCAGGACAGCGTCTGCGACAAGCAGCTGCAGAAAGATATTCAGTCATGTTGATCACACCTCAGTCGGTGCATTTACAGGAGGGACGCTCGAGCGGACCACTCTCTCTTTCTTGCGTGCACACACGATGGCCATTTATGTCTAAATGTCTTTAGAAAAATGTAGATTTTTATTTTCCACATTTGAACTTAAGAGAGCCACATCCAGTCCCAACAGAGCCGCATGGGGGACCAGGAGCCACAGGTTGAGCATCGCAGCTTAACGGTGTGGGTACCCATTAGTCGCTACCTCGGCCATCTCTCTACCAGGATGAAGATATCACATGTTCATCGGTCTTGTGGTGTGGTCACTTTTGTTCCTGTTAGACCGAAATGCCAAATTTTGAGGCTTCCAAAAAACCAGCGGGTGACATCATGTTGGCTGCGTCCTCGTCTTTTATACACTCTCTGCTCCCAAACCCTTTGCCCCTTTTTCTCCGGGTCTCCAAACCAACAAACTCTTAAGCCCTTTATAAATCCTCTATCATTATTCCAATGGAAACTGTCAGCTGTCACAGTTTGTCTTTATCTCGTTTCAGGCTCCTGCGTCTCTTTCCCTCATCCCCCTGTTCACTCAGACGACTTTCTCTTAATCCCAAACAAATATGTCTGAAACCACCGTCAGTATTCAGAAGACTGAAGCTCCCTTTACACACTTATCTCGGCCTCCTTTCCTCCGCTTTGTTTCCTCCTGCCCTCGCCTCCTTCATCCAGTAAATTTCATCCAGATATTTCTAAACATTCAATTCTTCTGCTCTCTGACCCCGCTCTGTTTTTTCTCGATTTCTGACCCTGCATATTTCTTTTTCCCACACAGCTTGCTCCCTCTCTCTCTCTCTCTCTCTCTCTCTCTCTGTATCTCTCTCTCTCTCTCTCTCTCTCTGCAGGTCAGAGCCTCCGCGGGTGCCGGGGCACTGGTTGTTGCCTTTTTTTTGACGGCTCTGCTGAGCCCGCTGACTCAAACAGAAGCCAAAAGGCCAGCCAAACCAAAATCACTGAACAGCAGAACGCTGCACTGCTGAGCTCTCTTCTGACCCCTCCACACACACACACACTCACACACACACACACAGACAGAGAAAAACAGAGACACACATATCTACAATAGGATCTGGTGGAACATATAGGAAGCAGTATTTTGGACAGGCATCGGCAACAACTCTTAAAAACATGAAACCACTCAAAGTGAATTTTCTTTCTCTGGAAACATTACAGCATACACACACACACACACACAGAGACATGTACACACACGCACGCGTT
>NC_083621.1:15974977-16007477 GCF_963584025.1 Labrus mixtus | reverse complement strand
ACACAGTCCCACAAAAGCCATTTCAAGGATCCAGTAATAAGAGGAGGAAACATTATTCCAGCTTCATGTTTTGGGGTTAATGCGTTCCTCTGTGAGACAAATGAAGTCAATAAAACACGGAGCGACTTCAGGGTAGGCCTACATCAGAGGAGAGCTGGCCTGCGTTAGACGCCGGCGTTCAGCACTAAATTAGCTCTCGCTGAGTAAAAACACACGCTGGCACACGCAGCCGTTAGCCGCTGCAGGAGGAACACCTACCATCTGTGCTGACGTGATTGCAAAAGAATAGAGAAGACTGAAGTGAAAACGAGGATTTCTGAGGAATCGAAAGGGACAAAGTGGATCGAGCCGCTCCTCTGCCAAATGTGAAGAGCGTGTTTATCACATAATTACATTTCCACCTCTGCCGTGTTTATTGGCCTGACAAGTTTGAGCGCACGTACGGCTGCGGCCATTAAAGGCTTTCTAAAAAAAAAAAAAGGAAAGCGGTGCTGCTCTCTTCAGCATCGCATTCAAGTCTCTTTCCAGTTTTCTGTGATGTGTTTGAAGCGTCGTTGCAGCGAAAACAGCGACAAGAAGGAGACAACCTTGTGTACTTTTTTTAAAAAACAGTCTGAAGCCTTCAAACGTTCGTTATTGAGATGAGAATGACTCGAGCGATTAAGACCAATCTTTGTGTTTATTTTGAACAATGAACACAAAGAGACTCGCCGTCACGCATCAATTAGATCCCCCACTTGGACAAATCAAGTGTTTGGAAATATTGAGCAGCTTCAATTTAATCTGATAGATGTTTAATGATAATTGTGAAGAGGAGACTATCAGCTAATTGCGTTGTCATGTGATGACTGCTCCTGATGTCTGGAAGGCGTCAAAGGAGAGAGGTAAAACTGTAAAACTGTTTGGATCACCAGGGGTACCAAAAGAAGAGATGCACGCTTTAATACAGTTCTATTTTTTTTTTTTAAATACTATTTTTTTTTCTTGTACTGCAGACCATGATTATTTCTTAAATAATATTTCTGTTCTGGATTGGTTTTGACCAGAGAAGGTAGGCGGTTTTAAGGCCCCCCCCACACACAGCCGTTTTGGACGCCCCTCGGTTTGCCACATATGAGACCAGTTATCAGGTCAAACCAACAGGTGCTGCAGCGACGGAAGCGGGCAAGAGAAGTGGTTCAGATAGAAGTGATTGTACCTGACCTAAAAAGCCTCTGCATGTTTCTAATAAGCTCCACGAGCAGAAACGTGCTCAAACTAGGATCAATGTTGGAGATGCTTTTGAAAAATGGAGAGAGGTTAGAACGCAGAAAGGTTTACAGACCGATGCAGAGCTGGATAAACACTGAAGCTTCAGTGTCCACCACATGGCAACCTGTGTGAGCATCAACTCTAGAGAGGAGGGGGGGGAGACAGCTCTCTATACTGTTTTGAATTTAGACTGCAGTACTCATTTTAAACACTAGGTTCTTTCTAAAATAGACGCGCAGGTAGGATGCTCATGTGACAGCGTGTGCCATGAGCAGTGTTTAGCGCAGACAGAGTGTCTTGGGGGTCTGGGGTTTAAGCTTGGGGGGCGCGGGCATCAAGTTTGTGTGCACACACATCCATCACTATTATTAATATCCTCTTTATATTTCATCATTACGGTATCTAGAATAATTTTTAAAGAAGCCTCATAATGCACGTCTGTTTCTGTTCCAATCGACAAATCAAGAATAAGATGTAACTTCCTTATTTTGATCATGGTAAAGTGAGACCTGGCAGGCAATATTTTCTAAGTTTACGAGCCCAGAAGGCCTCGCAGACGAGCCAAAAAGTGACTTCCTGAGATGGATCGGCCCCTCGCCAGCCTCACACTCACTCCTCCTCCTCCTCCTCCTCCTCCTCCTTACCTAAAATCACCAGAGCATGCCAATTTCCTTCTTTAATTTTTCATCATGGCAGCAGCCGAGTTTATCTTCGTTAGAGGCCGGGTGGAAAATCACAGGACGGATATGAAAGAAGGAGAAGAGATGACCAGCAGCACAGGTCAAGCTGGACTCGAAGCCGATGAAACAACGACACGAGATGATAAGAGGCCGGTACATCGCAAAGCATTATCATTGTACGGTGGATAAATGTTTCACATTGAAGTTCATAAATCAGCTGGTGTGACTCCAATTTAATCAAATTTCTTTAAGAATCAGGGATCAGATGCAGAGCTGGCTGAACACTGAAGCTTTGGACTGCAGTACCCATTTTAAACACTAGGTGTCACAGTTTTAAGGAAGATTTAAAGCCATCTTAAAAATCTACAATATTTCCCAACCCACTTGAAAGTAATTAATCAATCAAACTTTAAAGTTAAACTACAAAAAAAATAATAATTTTGATTAAACTCAAAGCCTGTGCACACACACACACACACACACAAGCGACCATGTCGGGGTCTCCACCCTCGGTTTGAGAAACGCTGCCCTGAGTCGATTCGACAGCCGTGGTGGTCTGGAAACAACAAAGGGGCCAAATTGAGTCAGTCAGTCATACATTTGTTCCATCAATAATTAATGCCTCGCTGCTCTCCTCCCTCTGATACTTTCAATCTATTTTCTATCACTGCTGTTTTCCTCCTCCTTCTTTTTTAAACCGCTGACGTCACATCAGTTTTTATGTCTTTAACACTTTCCTGTCCCCTCCTCTCATCTTGTCTAATATCTCTCAGGTATCTCCCTCCTTTGTCTTTTTTATCTTTCCTTTTCTCCGCCTTTATCTTCAGATCTCCTGCCTCCCTCTTCCTCTCATCTCTCTCCCGCCTCCCCCTCTACATCGCCTGTTTTCTCGCCCCCCCTCCCCCCCCCACCTCCCTGTCCTCTCCACTGGTCCAGCAGCAGATTAATAAATGATGTCCAGGAAACTGGCTGCTTTTTACAACACCGATACCACACTCCTTCTCCTCCTTCTTCCCTTTTCCATTTTGTGAACACCCTCTGCCCCCCCAACCCTCTCTCCAAATCTCTCTTGTCTCTTTCCTCTGTTGGCAGAAAAAGAAAGGCAGGGATAGTAACCGCAGTCCTTTCAGGTCTAAATAAATCATAGGCCATGCAGCTCTGCCTTTGCTTTTACAACAAGCGATCTTCCACTTTCATCCTGACAGCCATGAAAGAGCGAGAGAGAGGGAGAGAGATGGAGAGAGAGAGGGAGAGAGAGAGAGAGAGACAGAGAGAGCGAGACAGAGAGAGAGAGAGTGAGACAGAGGGAGGAGGAAGTGAGGGACTATCTGAGGACAGAGGAGTTAAGGGAGTGGATATCAAAGGAAACGCCGAATGTAAAAGAGTCTCTCCTCGGATCCGTCTTTCTTCCTAAACCACTTCAGAAAGCAAAAAGAAACTAAACAAGTCCCCGCTGAACTTCAGAGGCCGCATTCAGATTTTTGGACCAGTATCTATGAACCAATGACGAGTGAGTGTGTCTGCCTTTCAAACATCCCGACGGTGCTTCAGAAAAACGACCTGAAGAGAATTCAGGGTACGTTTTGGCGTTCTGGAAGCACGGCACAGCACAATCTCCACACACACACACACACACACACACACACACACACACACACACACACACACACACACACACACACACAGATAGACATGAACACACACACACACACACACACACACACACACACACACACACACACACACACACACAGATAGACATGCACACACACACACACACACACACACACACACACACACACACACACACATACACAGACAGAGATGCACACACACACACACACACAGACAGACATGCACACACCCACACACAGTGCCCTCTGAAGACGGAACAGAGGGGGGATCCCTTCACCTCCCCCCCATTACGCCTCATCAGCATTCTGGTTAAAGACGAAACATCACAGGGCGTAAATATCGCGTCTTGAAACTGCGCTCTGAACAGGGCCGATGTAATCTGACACATTTTTTAATAACCCTTTCAAATGTCTCAAAAAACTAAACATGTCGTCTCGTTTAATGGAAAATAAATCTCCCACTCCCTCGTTGGTCCCACACAACAATTATAAAGAGATTAATGAAACCAACAAACTCCAAATCCATTTAGCATTTCTCCAAACGAGCCCTGACGCCCCGATATCCAGCGTCCGACTCGTCGACGCCGCTGCTGTGAAACATATTAAGCAGCGGAGATAAAGCCCGGTCCACCAAGAAAACAGCGGCTAATTAAAAATGACTAGACTAATTAATGTGCAGATTCATTTAGCAGAGTACGCTGCACGCACACAGACACACACACACACACACACATGATAGTGTATCCATCTGATTGCAAACCCGGATACAGTCACTTATACTAAACAATATCTAACCGATGTTGACAACAATAAAAATCATTTCCATCAACACTACTGATCAAAAGTGACCGATAATAGTGATGGAAACACACACACACACACACACACACACACACACACACACACACATACACAGATGAACATAGAGGGACACACAAAGACTCAAGGATGTCAGCAGACACACGCTGACACGTTCATATCCATTCACACATAAGCACACACACACTGTGGCTCAGTGGGGGAGTCTGTCATCTCTCAAACGGAAGGTCAGGGGTTCGATCCCCTCCTCCTGCAGCTACATGTCGACATGTCCTCGGGCTAGCTCGAAGCTAACTCTGGTATAATGCATCAAACGGCAACATTCATGTTGAACATGCGTGCATGCTCCCTTTACAAAATCAATAAAATTAAACACATCAGGAATATGCAAGGCTTGTATTCCTCCAAAGAGCAAATCAATCTGCTAAAAACAAACGTGAGTAATCTTTGTGTGTGACTGATCTTTCTCATTTTTGTGTCCTTTCACATATTACACTAAAATCCATGAACTCATAAATAGAACTAAGAAACAGAGAAAACCAGTAACAGGATCGATCGGCTCGTGGCGTCATGGCTGTTTCAGAGGAGACTCGATATCGAACGACAAATTCATAAATTATCTCCTTTGAAAAAATCCGGTAATTAAAAGTTTAACACTCAAAGCAGCAGCAAAGATAAAAACCCAGTTCAGGCACAAACACACACTCATTCACGTGCAACAGTTTGTGTAACCTGGTGCACACACACACACACACACACACACACACACACACACACACACACACACACACACATACACACACACCTACCTGATGGTTCTGCACACGACCTCCTCTCACTATTATCTCTATCACCCAGTTTTGTACAGCGATCACGGAATCAACCCCAGGAGTCGAGCAGATGGGGATGTGTGTGTGTGTGTGTGTGTGTGTGTGTGTGTGTGTGCATGAGCTATAAGTGAAGACACATACATCTTTGTGTGAGGGTGTGTGTGTACTGAATTGTTTTTTCAGATGCTTGAGATGAAGATCAGTCCAGCGGCAGGATTGCTTACTGTCATTCATGCCCTCTGCACATGAGCAAACACACACACACACACACACACACACACACACACACACACACACACACACACACACACACACACACACACACACACACACACACACACACCTGCCTTTATTAAAACGTCACATTCGGTGAATATACTGTGTGCTGTCATACCGTCTGCTGTGAATGGGAACATCTGCGTATTTACAGTGAATTGTAAATCCAGCCGGGTACTCAGCTGTCAGGGTCTTATGAATTGCTAATATGTTGTATCTCGCTCTGCTGATCCCCCCCCCCCCTCCTCTATCTGCCCCCTCCCATCACTTACTGCTGTGGAGAAAAGCGAGGCGGAGGGCGGAGGGGTGAATCAAAACAGCTCAAATTGCTGAAAGAACATAAAGCAGGAAGAAGAAGGAGTAACATCAGGCGGAATGAAAGACGGTTTAAAACTTTTTCCTTGTAGCAGACGTGATCAAAAACCACTTCCTTTGCACGACGACCTTTCAGATAAAAACCCAGATATGTTTCTTAAAGCTGCAAAAAATGAATGTGACGGCTGGCCATGCATCGACTGCATCCTCGGCTCTCTCTCGTCTTCATCAGGCATCAGGCAGCATCGAGAACAATCACAGCGACGGCAGCAGGAGCCTCCTCGTCATGGACATGTTGGGACTCCCTGTGAGCGTCCACATTACTAATCCCCCACTTCCACAGATCATTAGGATACAAATGCTTCATATACCTTTAAAGTGGAGCGATTTACCGACACTTCTAATTGCACATATGTGCTTAAAAGTGCATTAATGTGCAACGTGTGATTCACAGACTGCTGCTGCGGTTTGCATTTCACCCTCAGAAGTCACATTTTGTGATTTTTCTCAGAATAGTCTCCGGTCTGTCTCCCACAATGTCACATGGCACAATAGATCTTTACGTGATAATGAGACTGATTTCCTCCAGAAGCAGACAATTACACTTCTTTTCTCACAATGTGTTCAAAACCATCACCATCAACAAGTCCCTGTTCCAGTTTAAATGTCAACTTCAATTCTGCATCAATGTGATCATCATCCCTGTTCGAAGTTTTAGTTTTTGTGGGTTATCACTCCATGAAATTCAAACATTATACGTGCAATTAGCATTTAGCTTTGTGCTACACGTGAGGACAAGACTCCTTCTTCTTCCTCGTCTGTCCGCATTTATCCACGGCTCATCTTCTCATCACTGTTTCACCCTCTAATCAACATATTCAGCAGCGTCTCTATGAACCTCTTCCCCTCTCGGTGCCACACAACAGAACACGAGCGCACTGCCAGCAACCCTGCAGACAACTGACACAACGGCGTGCCAAGAAACTGGACCCAAAGCGCGCTCATGGATGGACTTCTCCCGGCTTATTGTTCATTAAATCAAGACACGCCACGATAACTTTTCATTTTATTTTACACATATGTCATGACAAACTGTCTAAGCTTTGTCTTAAAGAACGAGATCTGTCTGTGTGCATGCTCAAATGCAAGCTCTGGACACACACATATTCTCCTACAGCGATTGGCGCCTGCACACACACACACACACACACACACACACACACACACACACACACACACATATACACACACACACACACACACACACACACACACACACGTGTAGAGAAACACATCCCCTAACACAACCAGTTGCCAGTAACACCTCTGAGTATTGTGACAAATGAGCAGCTCTTAAAATGTGGACAGATCAGACGCACAAACTTGCAACTGCACACACACACACACACACACACACACACACACACACACACACACACACGCTGCAGAGAAAGTGCCGGTGGCTGATGCATCGCTCGCTCACTGTGTGTGTGTGTGTGTGTGTGTGTGTGTGTGTGTGTTTCTGTAAGTCAAGGACAAGACGTCTGCTGCTGAATGAACAGGTACGCTACACTTCACCCTGACAGGCACTCGGATGTGCTCCTCAGGGATATCACAGCAGATCACTCACACACAGAAACACAAAGACAAACTACATTCCCATCACGAGAGCATCTTTAAGTTCAGACTCATCGCGGTTTAAAGGCACACAGCAGATAAAAAGTAGACGAAGGGGAAAGAAGAAGAGATGAGAGTGAGAGGGGACGAGAAGGATGAGGAAACTGCATGAGACAAAAAAAAAACCACAAAGATGGATAAGAAGAGACGAAGAGCGCAGGACGGGTCCCTGCTTCACCAGACAACGCATGCAAGAGGGGAAGAGGAGGAGAGGGGATGAAAGGAGGAGGAGGAGAGGGGATGAAAGGAGGAGGAGGAGGAGGAGGAGATGGAGCAGAGGAGACAGAGTGAGACGACCGGGGGGTTTTTCTCTACTTACAGAATCTCCAGATCGCGCAGCGCTCGGAAAGCTCCATCTTCGATGCAGCTGATGTGGTTGCTGTCCAGTTGCCTGCACCGATCACACACACATGCACACACACACACACACACACACACACACACACACACACACACACACAGAGGAGAGATGGAGATAGGAGCGAGTCAGGCACAAGTATACACAGCTGGGGGAGGGACTAACAAAAGACAGGTTCCCTGAATGAGTGTGTGTGTGTGTGAGGTGATAGTGGGCTTAAGGAAGCAGGTGGGAGACTCCGGTGCTAACTCTCTCTTCCCAGCCACACACTCTTAAAACACACACACACACACTCACTCTAGGGATCCCCGGTCCAGACGGCACCAACGCGAGCTCAGGTTAAGTCTCTCACCTCGGCGCTGATGTGACCGGCCCCGAGCAGAGGAGGAGAGGAAAAGGAGAGTGCAGGAGAGGAGACCAGTGCGCTGAAGTGGCCTGCCTGGCGTCAGCCTATCACCTCCCTCCCCTGCCGATCGCCCGGCGCACACTGGCCACCGGGAGAGAGAGGGGCGAGAGAGGTAGATGCAGGGAAGAAGAGAGCGAGTGAGCGAGCCGAATGCTCCTAAAGCCCACCCTGCTTGTCTGTTCTGTAAATATTAATTGCATTTTCTCCTCTCCCATCCTCCTTCTCCTCCCCCCCTCCCCCCCACCATGTCCTCTTTTATTCTTTCTTCCTCCCTCTGTAGTGAAAGAGGGAGTAATTTCATTACATTAGGCCAGCCAATCCATTAAGGGCCTTTTACCGGCTCTGTCACTGAAACAATTTCATTAAAAGGAAAGCCTCCGTAAATCAAGCTACAGTCACGACTCTGCCTCTCCTTCCCGCTCTTCTTCCTTTCTCTCTCTCTCTCTCTCTCTCCCTCTCCCTCTCTCTCGCCCTCCCCCCTCCTCCCTGGCTTGCGCGTCGGACTCCCAGATGCACCCTGTACCCCGCCATCATCCATCCTTTGCTTTTACTTTAATTTGCTTAGCTTTTAGGTATTCAAAACCCCCTTCCCCTCCACCATCCATCCACCCATCCCGCCATCCATGAACCCAACAACCCCGCAACTTCCACTCCTCCTTCCTTCCCTTCCTCCCTCACTCCCTCCGTAATTCCTTCCTCAACTCCCTCCCTCCCTCCCGATCCATACATCCTTCCCTCTCCTCCCCCTTTCTTTTTCAGATGGATGGATTGAAAGTGGAAGGATACAAAAGGGCAAACATTTTGTGGTATCTTATTGTTTTCTTTACTCCACCATGATGGATGAGTGCTGTTTAGACTATTACACACACACACCCACTCAAACAGGTGGACACACACAGGGATACATGGAGAAAAAAGTGACTGAACACACACACACACACACACACACACACACACACACGCTCAAACGAGGCTACTTACTGTCTACTCCCCAGACACTCCAAGATAAAAGCATATCACTCCACCTTAATCTCCTCCTCCTTGTCCCTTCCCCATCTCATCTCTCCTCCACCTGCTCCCTCCATCCCTAATCCTTTTTTTTCTCCTCTCTTTTCGCCCCTTGTTTCCGAGCATCCATCCTCTCCATTTTTCATGTTCTGCCCCTCTCCCTCCATCCATAATCCATTTTTTGTGCTCCCTCCAGTGCCCTCTCATCCCTGATTCCCCTTCACCTTTTTCTCCTCTCACACCCCGTGTATCCTTTGCTAATCCATTTCTTCTCCCTCATTCCTTTTATCAACATTTTAAATCTCATCTCCTTCTTCTCCTTCTTCTCTGTGTCTGCTGCAGCTGTTTGATCCGTCATGTCAGCTTTTTAACCCTGCAGGAAGGAGCTCAGTAGCCTCTGTTCAGCGGCACATATTACATCAGGGCTTCTTTGGTTTGGCTTTTATATGTGCATGTTTGTGTGAGAGACTTTGAGCACAATCTGAGGGATGTGTAAGTCCTCGGAGGATGTGATTAAAAAAAAGTATTTACTGTGGCACATCACAAGTGTGTGCTTCAGTGTGTGGCTGTGTTTCAACGCAGCAGGTCACAGGAAAGCTCAGATGCAGCGGCTTAGGACGGAACAAAAAAGTCACTGTGTATTGAACAACGTTTATTAAAACCAAAACGTCTCTCCTCTGCTAGTCAAATAGATTTTAATGGAAGAATTATAAAGCAGGGGCGCAGGATGATTTAGCTGTTCTGTCGAGCGGAGGCTATAGTCCTCATCGCAGAGAATCTCGCCCTTCGCTGCATGTCATCCCCCGCTCTCCTACCATTTCCGGTCCCTCTTCAGCTGTCCAAAAAAGGCAAAAATACCCCCCAGAAAAAAATGTAAAGCAGACATCTGTTGCCAAAATACTTTGACTCTCATTATTCGAGAACACCACAGGCTGAAAGCAAGAAGGTCGATGCACAATATATTTCTCCCCCATACGGACTGATGGTGGTGAATTGGTGTGAGTTCAGTTGAGACCAAGCAGCGACATCTGGTGTTGAAAAATGAATCCGATGCTGAGGTGCAAAATCCTCCTGCAGTTCCTCAAGTGTCCACTAGAGGCTGGCTGCAGAAGCACAGGAAGTTACATACACACCCATTCTAAAAAGCCTGTTGATGATTCGATGATTCATCCGCTTTGATTTGATGAAGGATAAGAGTTATTCACAATAAGGCGTGTAGCTGACCTGATTGACAGGCGGGCGCGGTGTAACGGTTTGTCAGGAGTCTTAAAACCCGCCTCAGCTCCAGCTCTCAGCTTGTTGTTAGGTTGACTGAAAGTTAGGCTGATACAGCATTTCCAGCATGGAGACCGCCATCGATGGGACTCCAGCGCCCCCTGCAGGAACAGACGGGGAACGCTACAGTCTCTGGTTTGGACTCAATACAGTAAACACCAAACCACTCAGTGCACTCAGGCCAGGTTCAGCTGGGAGAGTAATCACCTTCGAGCCTCTAAAGGCTTCCAAAGACTGATGAGATGTTTTAATCTGATTTGATGCAAACCAGTTATATCACAGAGGTGATTCAGGGAGGCGTTATTTACGGCCTCGCCATGCTGCACTTGATTAATTGAGCACGAGTGGTAAAAAAATCACTAGGATCATTAATATGGAGCGCCAAATAAGAGTTATTTTTTAAAATACAGTACAACGGAGCGCCAAACCAGACTTCTGTTTTAAATACAGTATAATAGAAAGAGTGATAAGGTTGTCTGTTCTTGTTAAATTCAATGTTTGTTTTTCCACTTCGGCTTCTTGTTGTACGGGAGCTGCGAGTGCGAGCATCTGTTTAATGACTTGACTCTGAAACACAGAGTCCAGGGATCACGCCAACATATGGCGGTGCCATGTTTGTTTTTTATTAATTAAAGTCAAGTTGTGTTTTTTTTAGTGTAAGGCAAACTGGCATACAGCCTGATCGGCCATATGGAGACACGTGGGTGTGCCAAAGTGGACTGCAGTTATTACAGCCTTTATGTTTATGGAAACATCGAGCATGAAATATCAGGTTCAGTTGAACCAGGCAGTAGATTCATGCATGATGCTTCACTTATTCAAGTCAAACCGAGCAGTTATTAATCCATATTGGATCAATATCTGAAGTGTGGTACTTTTATTTTGAAAGCGGACAAACTGAAGTGTGGTGCTTTTATTTTGAAAGTGGACAAACTGAAGTGTGGTGCTTTTATTTTAAAGGCGGACAAACTGAAGTGTGGTGCTTTTATTTTGAAAGTGGACAAACTGAAGTGTGGTGCTTTTATTTTGAAAGTGGACAAACTGAAATGTGGTGCTTTTATTTTGAAGGCGGACAAACTGAAGTGTGGTGCTTTTATTTTGAAAGTGGACAAACTGAAGTGTGGTGCTTTTATTTTGAAGGTGGACAAACTGAAGTGTGGTGCTTTTATTTTGAAAGTGGACAAACTGAAGTGTGGTGCTTTTATTTTGAAAGTGGACAAACTGAAGTGTGTTGCTTTGTACGAGCCTCTGAGTGTGATTTAACAGCTCGTCCATAAACCGCTCCCTGTGAGCCGGAAAAAAATCTTTTTCACCGGTGTTGACGCAGGTGGGGTTAAAACAGCCTGGGTTAAAACAGCCTGGGTTAAAACAGCGCGTTGCGTATACATCCCATCTGGCCTGGGAAACCCTTGGATTCCCCCAGGAGGAGCTGGAGACTGTTGCTAGGGAGAGGGACGTCTGGGTTGACTTTACGTTGCCACTGCGACCCGACTTCAGAGCGTAAGAAGATGGACAGATGGATGGGTGGATGATCCCCCTCGCTGAAGAGCCCACCAGGATCCTGTTTTTTGAATTTGAAGAACACGTAATCCGTGGAGATTACGTGAGAGAGACTTCACATCTGTCATTTACCCAGAATCGAGGATAACCGGTGAACTAGTATTGGCGGCCATGTTTTTTATTTCGCATCCTCGACCACCTAAAACGATTCCATCTTCTGTCATATGATTGGAGTCGCCCTGCAGCTTTGTTCACCAAGCACCCTGATTAGCAGTGACATGAACGGTATCAGTCCTGAACGAGGAAGTACTCTCCGTGTGTGTGTGTGTGTGTGTGTGTGCGTGTGTGTGTGCGCTCTGTTCCTGTACGATCATGTATCCTCCTCGTGTGTGTGCGTTTGGGTTGTGTGTGTTCGGATGGGGATTGTTTGTTACAAGGGGAGAGAAGATTTAATCTCCCTTCATATAATTAGTTAGTGTGTTTAATCATGTCGATCATGAGGCCTATTGGCAAACTGATTCGATGCTTCCCTCTGCTACCATCTGGAGCAAGCACACACACACACACACACACACACACACACACACACACACACACACACACACACACACACACACACACACACACACACACACACACACACACACACACCGTAGCGCCACTGATCCATCAGTGGGAAACCGCTGCTGGCCGAGTAATTAAAGAAAAGACGCAGGAAGAGAAGGAGGATGCATTAGCGGGATTTCTTTCCAAAAGCGTCTCTTCACCTAACTCATAACCAGAAAGCGTTTCCTTTTCGTCCGCTGCAGATACGCCCGGTTGAAGAGTTGTAGGAGTAGTAGAACATTTGGAGGTTAAGGAAATCAATCAATCAATCTTGTGAAGTGAACGCATGTGATGCAACTTTGATCAGTATTTTGAAATTGTCTGTGCTTTTCCTCGTATGACTTCCTGTCTAGGTCGATCAAATTTGTCCAGCTTGAGGTAGGCTTGCAGCGAGCTCCATCGACTATAGACTCATGGCGGATATTTGAAACGGTTCAGAGTGGAGTAGCGCTGCTGTCACGCTCCGTAGACGGACCGCGGCGCACGCTGTGGAAACAGGAGCCTTGACTAGAGAGGCAGCGAATGGCGCCGCAGTGCGTGGCGCTGATAGACTGCGGCGTGCACAGATTATGTGGAAAAAGGCAGTAACCCTCAACCTGGGTTCGAATCCCACCTGTGGCTCCTTTCCCGCATGTCATTCCCCACTCTCTATCCACTGTCCTATCTCTCCATTAAAGGCACAAAAAGCCCAGACGTACTGTTTTGTTCTCTTTAAATAGTTTCATGTAAGATGTCGATGAACGAAGACGCCCGCTGGATTAAACGTTTGAAGACCTCCGAGTCTCTTTTTTCATCCAGTGAAACTGAAGAGTTTTAAATATTCCAGAGAATCCTGTAGCGTTTACTCGGACTTTTAGAAAACTGATGTCAGCCTGTCTTCACTCTTAAACTCTGCGAGTCGGCCAGGTCTTGTTTTCCACTTCAGGTTAAACGCTTTGATTTGCAAACGGAGAGTCGGCCTTTTAGTGATGTTCAAGGGCAGAGGACGCCGTGTCATATTGGTACATGCTAATTCATCAGCTCGGTCGTCTGGCCTGCAGATTGATTCATGATGTCACTGACAAGTGGCTTTCAGTCCGAGTCTGTTTTGCAAATCAAATGAGACAAAGTGAATCTGAACGTACTTGAAGTGGATTTTATGATTCTATAACTCGCTTAGCGAAGAAACAAAAAGGTAGAAAGACAGGAGCACATTTGTCCAATGTTAAAGGTCAACCCCAACCGGTAAAGTCGACAGAAACACGAGGAGACCAGAGAACCTCGAGATGAAATCAGCGTCTGTTTGGAGAACGCCGTCCAGCTTCGTCTCAGACAGAGATATTGACATTTTCTCCCGCCTGTCTCCGTTACTCACAACCTTTAATGAATCGGCCACATCCTTCCATTTAAGACCGAGCCAGGGTTTAATGGGAGCGATGGGAGTCCGAGTAAACGCTTTCCGATTTGTGAATTCTTCGACCTCGCTGTAACTCCTGACGTCTCGGCGAGGCTGAACCTGGAAGGACGGGAAACAGAAACCACGTCTATGTGTGTGTTTGCTGCTGGTGTGTTTCCTCCTTCAGTTTTAGAAGTCGTGCTTTCAGAAGGAAGCGAATTATTCAACTTTTAAAATATTATCTCAAACCTCCTTCACTCTATATCTGTCTGGCTTCAGTCGGCCGTCGATGAAACAGCGTTGAAGCTACACAACTGAAGGAAAACATCTGCAATGACAGAGAGACAGAGTGTGTGTGTGTGTGTGTGTGTGTGTGTGTGTGTGCGCACGCTCGCAGGCGACACAATGTTCTCACCTCGCTCTAAGGCGCTGTAGCCATAACTCAAACAAACGGCCCTCCTGCACTGCATTGTGGGTAGGGAAGCGTGAAGTGTGGAGGCGTTTTACGAGGTGGAAGGGAGAGGATGACAGGAAGGAGAAAGGTAAAGAAGGAACGCCGTCTGGGTTGTTTTTGTTTGTATACTGATGTACTGTATCGTTGGAGGCTTTAAATATAACTTGAAGGTGCTGCGGCGCCCGTGTGTGGATGTTGAGCATGGGCGGACCCGGCGGGAGGAATTAATAAAATTTGATCACGACATAAAAAAAAGGGCAAGAGAGCGAGGAAGCAGGCGGATGGAAAACAAGGTGCGATACGAGGACTGCTCGATGGCGGCCGGAGATAGAGAGCGTGTCTGTGCAGCCGCTGAGGTGTAATGTGAGGACGTATGAAACAGCTGGACCTTATCTGATGCCTCCACGCGTCTCTGTGATCCGACCACAGCCAAACGCCTTCAAGCTAGAGCGACTCACATGTGTTATCTCTGCCGCTCTGACCTTCTGCACGCTACACACACGCTTACTACTTTAAATTAGTTGGCGTCAGCAAACGGGAGAAAAGAGCAACCGGAGTAAGAAGCTCTTGTTTTCACTTGGCTGAGGCGGCGCCTGTGCAGGTAGTCAGCAGCTGTAAGGCGTCTACCTGCATGCACAGTATCCCCTGTATGTTTCTAAAAGTCAGGATAAGGGCTTAGTGTCTGAAATTAGAATATGATGTTAACGTGCAAAAACAATCCAAACCGGGATCCATGTAAACACACTCATTAAAGGAAGAATGTGCAACTTTTTGATCCAGCAGATGAGCTCCAGCATGAAACCAAAACAAGTCGCGCTGCATTGTTGTGTTAGCATGCTAATGGTAGCGATCTTTATTATGCTCGTATCTTCACACTGCATGTAAATTTACACAAAATGAGCGTGATCTAAAAACTCTTACGTGACATTCAGTTAAGCAGTGAGTACAGTATGTTATTCTTCTTTTTTTCTCCTCAATGAAACAACGTTTATAGGCAAGGGGAGGAGCCTGCTGGCCGTCCTGGCGCTGTTAACAAACTGAAGGTAGGACTCTGAAAACCATCACAGACAGTGGGACTCGGGTGTTACACCCATTGTAGACAATCATGACTCAGAGAGTTATTTTAAGAGGATATACTTGATTTCTATTACATTTAAGTCTGAATAATCGTATATAAAGCCTTTAAAGCTCCTGGGAGGAACTTCCTGTCTGCATCGATTTTGGCGCCCCCTGTGGAGGAAGCATGATCATCTCCTTAAAGGATTTTGTCCTGAACATGTAAAAGTTGTGTTTTCAGACAAGAGATCACTTCCTGCTTTCTTTAAACAGAAAATCAAGTCATTCACTGGGACGCCTCTTGCCAACAAAGGCGGCCTCTTCAGCGTGCTGGATCTCAATTCCTCTGACAGCTACGCTGCAGCAGCTTTGAAATGACTTTAAAGAACTTATCAATCCACTCACTAAAGGTCTTGTTTGCTTCTTAATATACATTTCAAGCTGTTTTATTAAGTGTCTGATGCTTTTATTTTGTTAACGACTGCTCACTTCATTTTAATTCCTTCTTTTAATTTGGATTTTTACGTTTATGTGAATGCTCATTGAGCACTTAGGAAACCAACAGAGTTCCTGAATAATTGCTCATTGTGATTTTAATTGTTATGTCTTCAAACCAGCTTGACTCAAACGGTGTCCGCCCAAGGCATGAATACGATTTAATTGGAACTGAACGAGATGTGACACCTCCCATTGAAAGGCGGGCTCCGTGCAACATGTGAAAGGATGTCGGGACTTGATATAAATACCTTTTCTTTAATGGACTATGGGGGGGTTATGACTCATTTATGTGTTGAACACGGCTAATTGAACTCCAACTATACCCGCTAAGCCCGTCTTTAAGAGAGAAGTAGAGTGTCCCTCAATCAAAGGCGTTGCATCATGAGCGTGCAGTTTATCGGCTGCAGAGCGAGTGGTTGGCTGAGCGACAGAAACAAGGATTGCAGCAGCTGAACATTCAGTACATGAGACGTTTGAAACAAACTCTGGTCTCTTTGTCCGAGAGTTCGTTTGGGTTTGGGCGATGTGAACGCTCAAATGAAGGTGTGGACCAAAGAACTGATCTCTGGTCCGCTTAAAAACGGGGGTCTTGGTTCGATTCCAAGTGCACCAGAGTTCAGTTCATCGTAGGTGAGAACGCATCAGGACCAAACGATGGAAGTGAACCAAACAGCCGTGTATTGTGGGTTGATGTCATATAGGTTAGCATTTTTGCTAACAACACCCAGCCTTCCGTCCTCCTTACAGGTTAACGTCCACATGCCTGAGCTAAATGTGGTTACACATCGCTCCAGTCGATCTGCCAGTTTAACCCGACACAGCCGACATAAATCTTTATCTCCATTTATAGATCTAAATACTGACTAACTGCGCTGCACTGGTGGCAGGGCGTCAGGGACAACATGTGGTAGTAGTGCCGGATCACCTCGCTCCGTCTACTCGAGAGCCCGGCCTCCTGGGCCCCTGAATCCACCGGACTTCATATGTGAGAGAGACCCAAGTAACTGTGAGCTTTCCTTTAGGGAGGACTTTAAACCACTTCAAGAAGGCAGTCCTAATGCGTCTGCAGGTGGAATCCTGCCTCAGAAGACGAGCAGCTTTAAACACTATGGAGGTGTATTGTCCTGTTGGTGACACTTCCTGGTCTGCTCACTCTCATTGGTTGTTGCCGTTATGCAGTCAGGGGGAGCCTGATCTGGAATCCTAAATATCAAACAGGGAGGCTCTAACTCGATCAGGTGCAGTAAAATACTCGTAGTGACACCACACACCATCGGCCGGGGCGCAAATGGGGCCTGAAATCATCTCGTGTGTAGCCAGCTTTACTTTGAGCCAGTCTGTGACACGACCCATTTGGCGTTTTCCAGAATCACCAAATTGCTGGCTGTCATCGGTGATCACCCTTAAAACAGGTAACAGGTAAAAGTTGGGGATATTCTACGATAAAAATGAGGACTTTGTTTGAAGCTCTGGAGCAGCTCAGACGGCGGACGTGTTCGATGCCAAAGAAAGCACGTTGTCGGACATTCTCCAACGCTGCTAATGTGATGACTCTCCTGGCAGAGCGAGACGAGGCCAGAGCAGACAAGACACGACTAGGCGAGATTAGATTTAGAAACATCAGATTAGATATGAAAAAATGGAATAAAATAAGCACCCAGGATATTTCATACTGAAGATAAAACCATAAAACACAAAAGGAGGTGTTTTGGCTGCGTGTTTACCTTTATCATCCACTGTTTGACTGACAGCTGGAGTTTAAGGGACTGACAGGAGCAGCAGTCAGCACATTGTATAGACAAAACACACACACACCCACACACACACCTGGCCTCAGATGTATGGCATATACCTGTCTCCTTAGGTTAGCAGAAGCCCACGATAATCGTGTTGCCAGCTTCTTGGCAGTTACAGCAAAGCAGTCAATCTGATAGAAGGGTTGAGAGAGTCCAAGAGTAAAAGAGTGTGTGTGTGTGTGTGTGTGTGTGTGTGTGTGTGTGTGTGTGTGTGTGTGAGGAAGTGCAATAAACGCCGAAGGATACAATACTAGCCACTAGGCAGCATAAAAGGGAACAACCAAGAGAGAGAGAGAGAGAGACCCTGCTCTCTGCGATCGAGAGACAGGAAGGCACGAGAGAGAGAGAGAGAGAGAGAGAGAGAAGGGGGTGAAGAGGCAGTGAGAGCGATGGAGGGGAAAGTGAGAGCGAGACGAAGAGAGACAAAGTGAGAGGGAGAGAGACATGCGAGAAAATCAATGCTGTGTCCACCAGGGACAAAATGTCATGACGCCTTCTCTTTTTTTTTTTTTTCCACTCTTTGGGTAAAATGGAGGTCTGTAGCCTTTTTACTGCAGGAGTCACCTTGTCTAATGGACGGAGGGACGGAGGGAGGAAAAAAGAGGGAATATCTGAGGAAGAAGAGAGAGAGAGTTTAAGGCTGAAGGGCGAGCTGGAAGAGAGGGAATGAAAGGAAACATGGTGGGATTGGAGAGGTTAAAAAAGGAAGGTAAAAGAAAGATAGGATTCAAAGGAGAGGGCGAGCTGGAAGACGCTGGGGATGAAAGGATGGTGAAAAATGAGCAACAAAAAGATCAATTGACAAAGACCGAGAGGGTGAGACAAAAAACTGTGAGACAAATGACGGGATGAGAGAAACAAGAAGAAGAAAAATGACTGTTAGCTCGGAGGATAGCGATTAAAGATGTGATGAAGGATGAAGGGAGCGAGGAGGAAGTGATGGAGGATGGAGGAAAAGGATGCAATCTGAGTGGGAGGAGAAGAAGAAGGGGGGAAGGCCCAAAGAAATGCAGAGAGGAAGAAAGAGAAGAAAGAAGGAGAAGAGGAGGACAAAGAGAACGATCTTTACAGCTCTGAGTCACTCCGAATTTTGCCAAGAAAAAAAAAAGTTAAATGATTCACTTTGTAGGTCAAAGCAATTTAGCGGAAAACATTTTAACGGGGGGGGGGGAGAGACGATTTTACCGTCAGATTTGATTGATAGGACTTATGGCTTTGGCAGGAATCGAGGAGAGAGTGAGGTGTTAGAAGAAGGTAAGGGCAGGGTGGAATATATCCAATGTGCAAATTCTGGGAACTCGTATTGAATTTCGCCTCCTCTCCACCAGAGAGTCTCGGTGGGATAACCAGAGGAGACTGTGGTCACACTGGGCCGTCAGCAGGTGTAAATGTATGGTAATGAAGGAATGAGACGCAGGGAGGAGCAGAAGAAGAAAAAAGAGGAAACTTTCCGCACCTTCAAGACATTAATAACATTCAAGTGTTTTTTTAATGCAGATTTGTTTCTGCGACTGAACTTTAAAGGAGCAGTATGTAACTCTGACACCTAGTGTTTAAAATGGGTACTGCAGTCTAAATTCTAAACATTGTAGAGAGCCGTCAATCACTTCTATCTGAACCACTTCTCTTGCCCGCTTCCATCGCCGCAACACCTGTTGGTTTGACCTGATAACTGCTCTCAAACCGAGGGGCGTCCAAAACGGCCGTGTGGGGGGTCGCCTTAAAACCGCCTACCTTCTCTGGTCTGAGCAAATCCAGAGCATTCAGGACCAGAATCTAAAGTTAGAAGGAGGACATACTGGCTGCTGCATTGTTGTCAGAGAAGTCAGCACTTCAACATAGCATGTTTCCTTAATGTCTGATCATATAGGATGGTCACTTTATCATCTCAGTCGCTCTTAAATGCTGAGAAATAACAGAATGAGAGGGAGCCGAGCCACGAGAGCGGACACTTGCTCACTTATACACGAACACACACAAGTACATGCTCTTTCAGGTCCATTTAATTTAAGAGTAATAATCTCCTGTGGACTTTGGCGGCCATATTGAATTTACATCACACTTGAAAGAGAAAACTAACCAGAATTGCTGATCTGTAGCGTGATGCACATTAATCAGTGCTCAAATTGCCTGCTGAAAAAAATGCAATAACAACACATAGCTTTAATTTAAGGAAACATTACGCGTGTGTTTGGCCGTCTGTTTGTACTTGAATAAATTCCAAGCGGTTTTCGGTCTCTGTGCATGCTCATTAATCTGAGCTAATCTGTGTTTGTGCGAGCAGGGTGAAGGTCTGAGACTTCCAACAGGTCTTTGTTTTGATCTTCCTGAAGTCATAACGTATCTGTTGAAAACACACAGAGGGATACAGGAACATGAAACCATCCATCCATCTTCTTCCTCTTGTCTGAAGTCAGGTCGTGGTGGCAACAGGTGAGTAAGTAAGTCATCGCAGACTTCCCTCTCTCCAGAAACGTTTTCCAGCTCCTCCTGGGAGAAACCGAGGAGATTCCAGGCCAGATGGGATATAAAACTCTCCAGGGCGCTCTGGGTCCACACCAGGGTCTCCTCCCAGTTGGGCGTGCCCGCAAAACTTCCAAAAAAAAGGGCGGCGTTCAGGAGGATCCTAATCACAAAGGCGTTTTCACGATTGTTTCTTACCGTTACTTTCCTCTCCTCTCCTCTCCTCTAGTTTCCTCTCCTCTCCTCTCCTCTAGTCTCCTCTCCTCTCCTCTAGTTTCCTCTCCTCTCTTGTCTCCTCTAATCTCCTCTCCTCTCCTCTCCTCTAGTTTCCTCTCCTCTCTTGTCTCCTCTAGTCTCCTCTCCTCTAGTTTCCTCTCCTCTCATCTAGTCTCCTCTCCTCTCCCCTCGTCTCCTCCTAACCCCATATCGAGCTCCCACACACCCAGGACTCTGTTTACCCCCCGAGAGTGTGTCTAGTAGTTTCCTACACAGCTTCAGGTAGGATTGATCAGCTGTTATTGACGACAGACATTGATCAAGCAGGGTATCGATCACACTATTGGTGATTAGGACGTCATGAATAAATGACAGCGGGATATCGAGCGCTTGACGTGAGGACAAAACCTCTCTGGACAGCGAGAGAGGAGAGGAGGAGATGAAGACAGGAAAAGTGGGAAAATAGGGGCAGGTTGAAAATAAGGAAGTGGGAGGAAAGCAGAGAAAGGTGAATAACCGATACATCAGCTGAAACAGAAACATCTAGCGCTTACAGAAACACTAAATCGGAACTTTTTCTGATGATTAGGAATAGCTTTTGATGCCGTATGTAGGGACATGTAGAAAGAACTGCAGTTCCTTGAGTGTCCACCAGGGTTGCAAAAGCCAAAGAGTCCCATTAGAGCGCATGTTAAGATGCTCATTTTTGTGGTGTGGTTCCAAAGCGCAGATTATCAAACTTGACCACTGACATGCAGCTCCGGGTGAAACCCCTCCTCGCTCTTGTTTTGTTTTCAAGTGGACGTTGCTACCTGAGGTTTCAGAGAGCATAAAAAGCGTGCAGCAGCGCCTGGGATCGACCATTCTGTGTTCGGTGATGATGACGAATTGGGCTCAAACACACGAGGAGGTGCAGCAAGGAGGTGAAGTGGGGGGGGGGGGGGGGGGGGGAGAAAAGATGGACGACAGGACAGGAGTGAATGTGCTTACAGGTTCTTGACGTTGGTGATTCCTCTGAAAGCTTTCCTCGGAACTGCCTGGATCTGGTTCTCGCTCAGGTCTCTGAAAAGAGAGAGAGAGAGAGAGAGAGAGGAGATTAGTCGAGGTATTCCAAGCACTCAAAGTTATATGGAGTCAAATGATAAAACAAAACCTCAAGTATTTGATCTATGGCAAACACACACACACACACACACACACACACACACACACACACACACACACACACAAGTCAATTACAGTACAAAGGCACAGAAGGAGAAAGAGAAGGAGGTAGAGAGGGGGGACGGATGATATGACATTCATGATCAGTGGAACAATTTGGTCCGAAGAGCTTCAAAGACAAAAGGAAACTATCAGAAATACTGCTGGCACCAGACCATTTACTGCATCTATTGAAGTGTGTGTGTGTGTGTGTGTGTGTGTGTGTGTGTGTGTGTGTGTGTGTGTGTGATTAATGCGGAGGCAGCGTCGGGGGAAGGAATGAGGAAAGAAAATCAGAATAAGTCCAGCGTGTGTGCGTCTGGTGAGCGTGTGGGTTTTTGCATGTTTAATGTAAAAGTTTTTTTCTTGTTCTTTTTTTTTTTTTTTTTTTTTACCCGCAACTCCGACAGCGCTCCGTTGCCATGGCGAAAATGCATAGCAATCACATCTATTCTGAGAAAGCACGCACACACATTGTAATACAAACACCCGCTCAGATTTCTCTGTTAGGACTTTTTTTTTTTTTTTTAAAACACACACTACATTACCACGCCGTTTTAATAGATTTTAAAAACTGCTGTCTTCCTGCGTAATGAATACGAGCCGAATGATTTCTGACACGACACGGCGGCGTGGCCTTAACTCCGTTAGGGTCGTCTGTTAGGGAGACGGTCTGGCAGGCGCACCCGGTTCAGAAAGCACACAATGTAATTAGAGAGAGAGGACGAGAGGTATGAAATATCAGACAAGCTAATCACCTTATACTCCTGCCAGTCAGCAGCGTGCACACACACACATACGCACACACACACACACACACACACACACACACACACACACACACACACACACACATACGCACACACACACACACACACACACACACACACACACACCGAATGCACCCGCAGAGCCAATCAGCGGAAGAACACAAACACGACCACGCATGTTAGGACGCCCAACACACACTTAGATAATCACAATGGAGATACACAAAACAGACCTCTGTCTTTGACCTTCACACACACACACACACACACACACAGACACACACACAGACACACACACACACACACACACACACACACACACACACACAAACAGCATGGAAATCAGCCAACCTCTCGGTGGAAAAAGGTAATTATGTTCCTACCACATTCATAATATTTTCTTGTCACGCAGCTCAAATCGAGGCCTCTCATTGGTCGGTTTTCGCAGACAATTACATGCACAAACATGCACGCCTTGCACATGCACCTCACATACATAAACCCTCACATACGTACTGTATGTGCTCATAGCGACTAATTAACACGCACTCGGAGGGGGAACCGGTTGTGCATTATTCCGGAGCCCATCAACTTTTATTAGCGCCGCCGACGTTAATTGGTTATCCGTGCTCGGAAAACAGAGAACTCATTCCCTCAAACAAACAAGCTTCCATCGTTTTGGACGTTTTGCTTTGCAGCGTTGTGTCTTCTTGCTCATTCGTTTTGTGTTTGACAAGAGATTCTTCTCGTTCTCTCGCTCGCTCGCTCACTCTCTGTCCCTCTCTCTCTCTCTGCAGGCCTCGATGGGAGAAGTGCGTGCCTTTTGACTCGCGCTGATGGAGCACAAAAAGCAAACATTTGACGGACTGGGAATGGTGTGATGGTGTTTTAATGTGAGATACTCCCGGTGTTTACAGTTGGTGTTTGGACACGATTTGGGTAGCGGTGGTGTTCAGAAGAGGTTTTTCTCTCCTCGATATCCTGCATTTGAACTATCGTCCTCTCCTCCATTTACCCACATGACGACCAAACTCAATCTGTAAATCTATCTTGTTTTCCTCGTCTCTCAACCGGAAGGTCTGGGGTTCGATCCCCAGCTCCTGCAGCTACATGTCCGTTGTGACCTTGAGCAAGGCGCTTAACCCCAATGTTGCTCCCGCTGCTTCCTCAGTGGTGTATGAATAAATGAGTTAATACTGATGGACTCTTTACTCAGCAGCCTCTACCATCAGTGTGTGAATGTGTAGGTGTGACCTGCGGAGTAAAAGAGAAGAAGACTAGAAAAAGAAATATACAAGCTCAAGTCCATTCACCATCTATGATTTGAGTCTTATTTTTTTAAAGCGCCCTGCCCTCTGTGGACAGACAGAGCCGAGAATGACGACTAAAGAAGGAGAGAGAAAAGTCACATTTCAGGCAAGTCTACGGCCTTTGTGACTCTTTTATTGCTTTGTTTTCCCGCCATTAAATGTATTGGTTATCGGTCCTAACAGAAGGGAAACCATCTGAGCGGATTAAGGGACGTTTTGTCACCGTGCTTCTCTTCAGACTCCAGCTGACTGACAGACGCTCCGGGACGCTCTCATATCAGAGCTGAATAAAGAGGTCTTCATATGGTTGGTCACTGATCGTTTGCAGGTGGTCCGAGGGTCCCGGACATGTTTCAATCTGAGCTACGCGAGGCTGTCGTCCTGATTGGGTGACATTTGAGGAAAGTGTAACCAAAAAACGAGGGACGCCGCAACGACACTTTAATGCAGCGGGGGAAATGACACAATGGTGTATTAATGAGCACAACAGGAAGTGATTTGTGGGTAAATGTGTTTATAGTTTAGATGTGTTTGTTGTCGTTGATTAAAGATGTTCTGGGCGACGTTGTTGTGTCACATGTTTTTAAATCGACGGATATTGATGCAGATTTGACCCAGCTCCAGAATCAGAGAAATCCACGAAATACAAACAAACAAATAATTAAAGGAGCATTTACTTCAGTGGCAGCGAACAGAGGTGTATCGCTTGGCGCTGACGGACCGTGGTGCGTACGGACTATGAGGAAATTTGTATCACATTTGGCTCACGTGATAAAACCTGTACAGGTGCATCATTAATATCTGAACACATCGAACATCCAGAGCAGCGTTCATGTCCTCATGTGATCACTCGTCCTCTCCTCTCTCTGTGAGTCACACCTGCCGACCTTTAAGCAGAGCGAGCGGCATCACCAACACGAGATTGGCTGTGATCCTTGAAAAGGACACATACACACACACACACACACACACACACACACACGCACACGCAGCTCGTTTGGACAGCGGGTCGGTTTGCTCCCACATTTCAATTATTGGATTTAGTCGTTTTAGCTCTCGTCTGTCGCTGCAGCGTCGGTGGCGGAGGGCAATTAATCTCCCAAAAAATTCTATTAAAGAGACGGATGGATGTTTGAATTATACATCAGTTCTATTAGGATGACAAATTCTGTAAATGATGTGGCACTGATCGAGAAAACAACTGCAAGTCTTGTTTGAGGAACCGGGGGGGATCTCGAGAAGCAGACGAGACGAGATCAACGACGCAAGAGGTCACTAAAGGTCAAGTGAGACGGGTCGAATGGAAGGACGACAGGAGAGAGAGAGAGAGAGAGAGAAGGAATTATAAGAAGAATGAAACGGAAACAAAGAAAAAGTAGAAGATGAAGCTGACAATACCCAAAGAAGAAGAAGAAGAAGAAGAGACATTTTTAGGAAGAAGCAGAGGAAATAAAATAAAAGGAAGATGATGAAGAAGAAAAGCAGCAGAAGAAGAAACAGAAGAAGAAAATGTAGTCCCCATTATCTGCCCCTTGTTTGTCATGGCTTCCTAAGTACTGTATAATTAATTGAATTTGGACCAAATGTCCCCCCCCCCCCCCCCCCACACACACACACACACACACACACACCCTCCCACCCTCTTTTTGACCACAAAGACCCCCCATCCCAAGCTCAGAAGCCAAAGGCCTCCCCTCTCTGGGCACGGCGACTCTCTGCGGCCCCTGGAAGTCTGGAGGGATCAAGGATGACAGCGGGACGCTCTGAGGGCTGGGGTTTCGTGGTTTTGATGGTGGTGTTGGTGTGTTTATGTGTGTGTGTGTGTGTGTGTGTGTGTGTGTGTGTGTGTGTGTGTGTGTGTGTGCGCGCTCGCAGCTATCACCTCCTCCATATTAAGTTCCATTATTCATGTGAGGAGAATAATAACTCTCGCCAGGTCGCCCTTTGTGGCTTCAGATATTACAGTTAACCCTTTAACACACAGAAACACACAAAAGACCTAAAATGCTAAAAGCCCGCCTCAATGGACACGCGGGCGGTCAGAATTCACGTGCACAGATTGTGCAAGCTAACACGCACGAGCAGCCACACGGTAACACACATGCAAAAATAAAAACAGAAGCATGTGCACTGATTCTATTTTTCCGTCTGTCAATCAAACCTTCCTCCAAGGCTTTCTCACCATGCACACAGCAGACACCAGATATTAGACGGATCCGCCCTCAGGCTCCTCCAGATATGAGCCAGAGCCACTCTGAACCATTAACCTGCGAGCGGAGGGGAGTGGAAACAGGCGTTTTTTTGATTCTCTGTGTGTGTGTCTTCGTGTCAGAAGGCATCAACAGGAGGTCTCAGTTAGACAGAGATGACAAGGAGGGCGGCGGAGGTTTGTGTCCATGTGTCAGGGACAATCTGTGTGTCTCTGCGTGAGAGAAACAGCAGGCAAGAGAGAGAGCGAGCGAGAGAGAGAGAGCCACAATGGACGTCCTGCACCTGAATGTGTGTGTGTGTGTGTTTCTTTTATTAAAAGAAGAGCGACTGTAATGGAAGAAAGAAAGAGAGATGACCCTTGGCCCGCCTCCAGGGGCGAGATGAAAAAGAGAGAGGAGAGAAAAATTGAAGGAGAGGAAGAAAAGGGAAGACAGAGGTGGCACAATTTCTCTTCTTTTTTTTTTGAAACCTGAGACCCTCGATGGTTAGCTTAAGCCTCTCACTTCTCTCTCTCTCTCTCTCTCTCTCTCTCCCTCTTGCTCGCTCTCCCCCAGGGGCTGTAACTGCATTTAATATTGTTCCATAAAGAGAGTAATAAATATCGACTGCTGGCTAGCTCATATTCCTCTTGTCTTTTAAGGCACTCCTCTGTAGGGTAAACGCAAAGTCAAGCAGCAGGTAGTAACGCCGCTGACGCTCTGTACCGTCCCGAGTGATCAGCTCTCCCGTGGTATCAGTAACCTTCTGACAGATTAAAGCGCCCTTTAGCACGCTTCTATTTCCTGTCAAGTTCTGCCTTTAAGTCAGAGGAAAGGTTTGAACAACAGGGATTGTTAGAACTGAATCCTGAAGTTTTCTGCACCTTCTGTCTAATTCTTAATTGAGGGAATAAGCACAAGTCTGCAAAGGTAGAAATGAGAACTCGCTGCACGATGACCGAAGGCATGCGTTCATATTTTAGAACCAGTGTGGACGTGCACAGGATGAAATTACCGGCCCGCTCCACGCAAACAGGATCCCTAATTGGAGTGCCGTCAGATTGCTCAAGGGAACCTCTGCAGAGATCAGGAAGTGACCTGGCACCTCTCCAGCGACCAGACCAACTTCCTGACTTGGTCCGCACCGGGACTTGAACCAGCGACGCTCCAGTTCCCAACCCAAGACTGAACTACAGCCGCTCAAACTTATTAACAGAAAACAGGTTATTATTAATTCTCTGTTGCACTTTGGCATCTCGGGTCAGCTGTGGCTCAGTGGTAGAGTCAGTCGTCCCTCCGCAGGTCAGTGGTTTGATCCCCAGATCCTGCAGCCACATGTCCGATGTGTCCTTGGGAAAGACACTTAACCCCAAGTTGCTCCCGCTGCTTCATCAGCGGTGTGTGACTGTGTATGCTCAACATCGATCCAGCTGACTGTAACGTCTGCACGTCGCGGCCCTCTCGTCCACGCTTCCATTTCAGACGTATATGCTCGCTGCATTCAAAACTGGAACCTCCCCGTTACAACCGCACTCGTCAAAGTCTTGGCCACAGAAGCACTCGACTTGAGTGATTTGACTCGTGCCAACAAACTGCGGGGATTTATTTCCCAACATGCTGGCAGTGTGAGCAGACAGGATTTGAAAGTTTAACAGTCGTTTTTCAAAGTCACATCGCGTTAAACTTTTTTTAGAGCAGTGGTTCTCAAACTATGGTACGCATACCACCGGTGGTACGCATAGAAATCTCCACAATATAAAAAAAAACACGTTCAGCATAAAACAATTTTTTTTTCTTATCTTCTCTGTCTTGTATCTTTTGGGTTGTATTAATATCAAATGTGTTTTCACCTCTAAATTAATCTAGTGTTCGCAAACAAACAACTTTCATCTGGAGCTGAAGCAGGAGCTCAGTAGGTTCCTCTGAACCAGGTTTAGGGACTAAAGTAGTTCATAGTTCCTGCGGTGATTAATCAATAAAAAAGGGGGAGGTTCCAACTTCTTGACTGCTCTAACACACGAGTTGCTCGTTGCAGCCTCTACAAACATCCGAGATGGCGGCCCAGAACAACTGGAGTTAAACTTCAACTTGTGAGCCAGGAAGACCACCTCCTTTTTCTGATTGATTGTTCTTTTCAGAGTAAATATATGATGGTGTCTGATCGGTTCATGGACCGCTCTACTAGATACTCAACTACCGTGATATCCTCTACTGGTCGTGGAAACATCGTCTTATTTTGCACGCATTGGACTCGCTGTCGGTGACAAATTTGTTGTTCCAAGCAAACGGCAAAATGACTTCTTCCCGTCAGACACATTCTGCCCTTAAGTTTGTCCTCTGCATGCCGCCGTGCTTTAGCAGAATCTCGTTTAGCCGTCCTCCTCCCGGTCTTTGTAATTCTTCATCAGTCTTTTGACTCGGTGCCCTTGCTTCGTCTTGTAACCTCGGCTCATCCCTCCTCCTCCTCGTCTATTCACCCGCGCCCGCCTTCCCCCTCCGCTCTACTCCCAGTGATTTAATTAAGTGGGCGCTTTATGAATAAAAATACTGCCCCCATATTGATCATGGAAGACAGCAGGATGACAGCGAGAGCTGGCTGGGACCGGGAACGGGACGGCCGCTCTCCAAACTCGCTCCATTACACTGATCTGAGCAAATGTGTGTGTGTGCACGGAGTAGTGACATTGTCTCAGACTGTCTGTGTGTGTGTGTGTGTGTGTGTGTGTGTGTGTGTGTGTGTGTGTGTGTGTGTGTGTGTGTGTGTAGACTCCTTTAGACTGTGTGTGTTTGCGAGTGAAACAGTCATCAGAGCCAACAGGGAGCTGTAACATCTAAATCAAACTAAGCGTTCTCAAAAGCTCTCCTGGGTCCTTGCAAATCCTTCGTTAGACACACACACACACACACACACACACACACACACACACACACACACACACACACACAGAAGACATAAACACACACACATTCCTCAAACGCCTCCTCTGATACATACACTGCATCAGCATTATAAATGGACATTGTCTGCACTTTCCGTTCCTCTCTCTCTCTCTCTTTCTCTCTCTCTCTCCCCCCCTCTCTCTCTCTCTCTCCCTCTTTCTCCCCCTCTCGACCATCGCTCTCCGTAAGGCTGTAAGTATCTATTATGTTTTGTCGATACTGTAATTAAATTGGACAGCTTAATGCAATTCTCCGTGATCCATAAGCCTTTATGGATATAAAAGCTTTTCTGGCCCCGCGCCCGAAAGACGTCCAACAAATTTAGATGAGTTACCATCGAGCAAAAAAAAAAATTGTTGGAGAGGTTAAGGCAGCGGGGGCGCACACATGGTCATTTGTAATTGGCTAATTCACTTTAATGTCCGGGACGCCATTTTGTTTTAATGTGTTTTCTTATTCGAGTTGTCATCCTCAGAACGAAGCGCCGCTCTTTGCTGTTCTTCTGCTGCTTTAGCTAAGCGCTACGGCAGCCTCTTAGGGACATTTATGGAGCTAATAAAACCTCAGCAGCAGAGGATCAAGAGAGGACGTTGGAATGGACACAGAGAGGGGAGATAAATGGCGGGCAGAGGAGGGTGGGATTAAGATGCAGGCGAGACGACGCGGCGCAGAGACGGGAGACTTAGAGATGAAAGATGTCTCTCTCTTTCTCTCGGAGGGGATCTGAGAGAGAGAGACAGAGAGAGAGAGAGAGAGTAAGGCGTAATCTGTGAGGCTCACTGCGAGCAAACTTCACCGCAGTTTGATCGCCATCACTCCCACCAAGTCTGTTCAAAGCAAACGAAACGCCTCGTTCACACACGCGCTGCACTCCTCAAGATCACTCCTGGTCACTCCACGTTACTGCAAATTGGCTGCGGTCACCAGTTTGTTTCATTTGCTTGACATCGGCATGGCGTCCTTGCATGTTTTCAGTCTTCATATTTTGAGCTTTAAAGGCGGGGTCGGTACTTTTAAAAAACCAGCATCAGGGACGGCGCCAGGATTTTTTTGTTATCCCGGTGCTGAGGGTGGAGCTTGACTAATAACCGGGGCTAGACAGATTCATGACGGGGCTATAGCGCCCCCTAGCCCCGGTGTAGCGCTATGCTTGACTAGTATGATTTTGAAAGAAGCATCCCCTCTGTGCTCCGTCTAAAGCCACGCCCCCTCACTTACATGAACGAGCGCCGTTGCTCCAGAAGCAGACCTCAGCTCATCTCTTGCATTGTGTAGAAACTACGTCATCTCATGTCTCATTCAGCGGTAAGTAAACTCACAGTATGAAGTCCGTCATCTGTGACGCGCTTTGAGTGTGGGCTAGAGCACGCAAGAGGTAGAGAGCGAGCAGGGAGACAGGGAGGCGCCTGATTGGTTCATCAGATTGGTACCTCGTGGCAGACATTGGTCCAAGTGTTTACAGGCTGACAGCTGCTACAGATGACGGATTTTCTTTGTTCCTTTTTCAGAGCACATGAGTTATTAATTTCTGTCAGGATCTAAAGACAACTTCAACCAAAATCTTAAAAAGTGGATCTGGAGGAAATTACCAACCCTGACATTAACTTAATTATTTTGGTTCAGGCCGTTACAATGGACAGAAATCAAACGTTCAGCTGTGTTTGGTCCTCTACATTTAAACATTGTGATGTGTCTCTGAAAGAGAGGACGTGGATTGACATTGGATTGAGCGTCTGCATACTTCATACCGACACTAAGACGGACTAATTAGAGCGCATCGCAGCGCCATACATGAGCATCCCACAGACACGCTTGTGATGGATCCTTCCATGTGAAATGGATGATCCTTGGACCCAAATGGATTTTGAAGCATTACGGCTGATGGAGGATTTAGGTTGTAGATTTTCCTTTTTTTTATTTTTTTCGAGAAAAGGCCAAAGCTCCTTGACTAAACGGATTTGTTCTTTGTGGAAAACGTTCGACCAACAAAAGGCGATTTGAGAGCTCTTAAGTCTGCACGCTGTCGTCTGCAGCGAGGATTTTTCACACCGATTTGATCTGCGGGGTTAAAGCAAACGTTAATAAAGCACGAGGGATTTTAAATGTAATAAAGTAGAAAAAATAAAAGAATAAAAGAATAACAAAGATTAATTTCTGCAGGGATGAATCCTACTGCATGCAGCTAATGGTGATACAAGCATTTAATGAAAGTGGTTAAGTTCAACAACTGGTCGAAATAAAGGTGCCGCTTTGGTTCGCTGTTAAAATGAGAATGAACGGGGGCGCCTGTGGCCTAGTGGTTAGTGTGCACATCTCATGAACGGAGGCAGGTGGCCGGGGTTCAGATCTTGTAGCTCCTTTTCCGCCTCTCATTCCCAACTCTCTCTCTCTCGCTCGCTCTCTCTCTCGCTCTCTCTCTCTCTTTCCTGATTTCTGACTCGATCGACCTGTCCTGTCTCTCTAAAGAGAATGAATCCGACAACCTCTGACTCTTCCATAACGGAGAGACGGATGTGTTGGAAGGAGAGGACTAGTTACAGAGACTTGGAGGCAGGAAGAGAGGGAAGATTAGGGTCGACTGAGGGGGGCAGATTAGGAGGGGGGTTTGAAGCTGGCAGGTGGTGAAGGGAAACTAAGTGACGGGATGAGGGGGGGCAGGGGGGGGGTAAAGTGTGTTAGACCCCTCAAAAAAGAGGAGACGTAATCACGGGAGAGATTTGGTTATGTTTCCTCATCAAGTTCATTCAGGATGAGGAAAGCACTGCGTATTCCCCTGGTGTGTGGGCGGAGACAAAAGCAATCGATCCCAGATAATCTAGCTCAGTCTATTTAGTAGATCTCAGATAAACATAAGTCTGTTATCAGCTGTGTTTGCCTCACTGAAGAAGGTCTCAACAGTGCCTGTGCTCACTGTTTGTGTTTGCTTGTTTTAAACATGGCGTTGTATGTCGGCATTTTCACCGTGGGCGACTGAAAACGTGTGCAAAACGCAGCATGTTCATCGCCTGGTCCTTTTTAAGGAAGCCGTAACTCTAGCTCTTCGTGAGCGCCAGTGTGTGTAAGCGCCAACCTGTCGTTGTGCAGCAGGTCCTGTTAGCATGATAAGCTAAGCTAGCTAAGCAACAGCCACAACCCAGAGATTGATTGACAGATGTGCAGACAAATCAGAAGTGAGCTTTGACTCGTGGTGCATTAGAGATTATTTTCTTTTGCTTAAAACAGCACCAGCCGGGTCGTCAGTGGCTTAGTGGTTGGTGTGCATGCCCCTTGTACGGAGGCTGTGGTCCCCGGGCAGGGGTCAGCCCTATGTTCCCACATTTCTAGGACATTTTCAAAATTAGGTCTTGTGTTCCCACATTTCCCTTCAATTTAAGCCCTATCCTCCCACAAGATTTTTTGGAAGCACTTTATTGTAAATGAATGAATGAGTGAATGAATGAGTGAATGAATGAATGAATGAGTAATTTTATTTCGATCAGCAGCAGCAGAAATCGTCACAATCACAATCATTACAAGAAAAACTTAAATAGGCTGATCGAAAAGGGTTTCGGTGAGTTTAATTTCGGTGTGAGGGTTCGTCACTCCACAGCGACCC